>NC_142936.1:70985356-71185356 GCF_046866305.1 Octopus bimaculoides | reverse complement strand
CATAAACAATTATAAAAACAGAAAACTTTACAAGTAAAACATATTTCTCAAAAAAGCTACTCTTACATTATCTTAAAACGCTTTCTTTATATATCATTGTAGTATGCTAGCAATAAGTAAATAATGGTTATAAAAAACATGGCCTACTCTCTGTTAAACTAAAGACAATGAATCAACACTTCAAGTGCAGTTGAGATATTACATCTGATTAAAGGCAGCTAAAACTGCAATATTGATTCAATCAGAAAAAAAGGGATGTTCCATTAGTTAAGTTAATTATATTAGTTCTGTGAGTAGGATGTTTAAAAGAAAGAATTAACAAAATACTGCATATATGACTGAGATGTTTTATCTGTATAAAACTGTGTTCTGTAATGCATTTATCGTATATGGAGTGTTGAATGGTAGTGAAAGCAGAAAGTTTGTAGAGATAATAGTAGGAACTGATGGCCAAACTGAGTGCTAGTGTACTGAGAAAAGGTTATGGAAGGAACTAAATAGAGGTCTATACAACAGTTTTGAAAATCTATAATTGATGACAGGAAGTGGAAACTGTGTCGTGACAAAGGATTCAAGATTATTTGAGGTAGATATAAGCTAACAAATACTCAAGCTTAGGAACTTTAAAAAACTGATATTTTCAGAGCCAATCTTCTCAGATAGGGTAAACAATATTGCACTCATTATTAATGGAGGTATTCTCTCAAATACAATAAAACTATTTAACAAAAAGAAATACTGGAAGTGTATTTTCTAATTGTATTATGTTTGCTTAAGTTATGTTATATTTTTCTCAAGTTGTTTGTTTTTCACTTTATTCATTGGTTGGTTTAGTAGCCCTCTACCTATTGATCATGTCATTCATATCCCGTTTTGCTAAGTTGTTGTCCTGTCTATTTCATAAATTGTTATCTTGTAACTGAAGTCACTCACAATATTTTTAGTACATTCATTGGTTATCCAATATTTTCACTGGTTAGCTTTAATATTGTTTACATACTATTTTTCTGAGCCTGTTATTCTGATTTTTTCTTTCTTAGATTCCTCCACAGGAGAAATACATCCATATTGAAAAACTCATCTGAACTCCAAAGAAGGTAAAACATCTGCTGAAGAGGTACAATTCCAACACACACAGATTAGCTCATGGGAAAAAAGATACATAGTTTAGGGACATCAGATAATTCCTACCTCCACATACAGAGAGAATATAATAAACCAGCTTTAATGATTGCAAATATAAAATAACAAATTATGAAGTAGACGAAATGATAACTTTAACAAAACAAGGTACAAATGATGTAATCAACAGGCAGACATACAACTGTTGAACCAACCAATGAATAACTGATAAGCAAATAAACAACTTTAGTAAAACATGGCAGAGCTTAGAAAAACAGGATGTGATTGCAAAGTAGACAAGCAGAATCAGAACACTTATTGAACAAACTAATAGGAAACAATGATATACCATTTCAGAAAAACGAAATCCAAACTAACAGAAAACTGAAGTAGAGAGTACATATAAAAAACAGTGAAGCCAACCAACGAAAGATAGAACAAACAATGAATATATAAAAAACAGTTTTAGTGATATCAGACACAACATAACAATTTATGAAGTAGACAGAATACTTACTTCAGTAAAACTCAATATAAATGTTGTGATCAATAAGAAAATACTACTGAACTAACAAATGAATAAACAACGCTGACACACACATGCACAGATAGATACATATATGCAAATATATACATTATTTACATTTGATGGATATTTGTCTTCATCTTGTTTGTTGTTAACAGAACGTTTCGGCTGATATACCCTCCAGCCTTCATCAGGTGACACTTGCTCAAGGTGCCATACAGTGGGATTGAACCCAAAACCACGTGGTTAGGAAGAGAACTTCCTAACTATGTAGCTATACAGACACATCTACATACATACAAGGTCTATAAGTGCCATGCTATCATTTTGACATCTGACATGTGGCACACTTGTGCACCTGTACAGGTATCATCAACTTTATGAAGGGAGCTTATATGAACACAAATATTTGATTACTATAAACAAATCATCTGTGTGGTCGTTCAGCATGAAATCTCAGAGCTATCATCTAATGATGCGAGAGTCCATAATATATATATATATATATGTATGTGTATGTATATATATATATATATATATATATATATATATATATATATATATATATATAATATATATATATATATACATACATACATACACACACACACACATACACATGCACACATATAGTTCATTTTAGTTTTCTCAACTAGCTTAAATCTCTGTTCATAATAGTAAGATGTTATAGAATGTTTTCAGCCAGTTCCAATTCATAGATGGGTTCTGCAGATCCACATATTGCTAACATTTCTCCATACCTTCACAATTTTAAAGAAAGGCTACAGCTCAAAATAAGATTTCCTACACAAAACACTCCTAGAAATGCCAATATTCCATATTCAACTGCATAACTGTTATACAAAAGTAGATATTTATTTGCCCTTTTTTTTTTTTTTTCTTTTCATTTGTTACATCTAAACTTTAGCAATGCTGCAAAGCTAGCGAAAAATGAAAAATATAAATTAGAGTAGAAATTTACTTTCAGTAAAAGATTATGTTCCAATAAATTAAATTACATAGATTACATTCCAATGAATTAACAATACATATTAAATAAAAAAAAATTCCAATTAATTCTAAAAGAAACTTGAGATTAATTTGCAATTATTTTTGAAAAGAGTATGGTGTTTGAATGATTAACCCTTTTGATATCAACCTGCCTGAGACCGCCCTTGGTATTATATAAACTTCCTGCTTTAGAGTAATCCAAATTAAAACCTTCCAACAAACTTTCAAGCTAATTCATGTTGCACACCTCAGCTTAATAATGGCAAAGTTATTTTACAAAATTCTTCATTATTTTCAGAATTATCTGAAACAAATTTAGTGTATTTCAGCAAAAATATGGTAAGAAAATGGTTAAATAACTGAAAGAAAATGAGTTTAAACTGTGCTGTATTATGAATTCCTTTCTTTTACCTCTTTAGTATTTAAACTGGCCAAATCCAGTCAGAATATTCTAACTGTTTTATGCACAAGTGGCCAGATTTGGCCTCTCATATCAACACTATAATGTCATTCTAAAAATTAACAGTTACCTTATAAAAATCTTAAAGCCAGAAGATAATGCATAATTCATTCAGAACAATGTGAATAAAAAATCATTACTTTTGACAGAGTAATGTGGATGCTAAAGAGTTAATTACAAAATGAACAGTTGTTAAATAGGAGCAAACTCCAAAACCTTTTATTTTCTTTTAGTAGGTAACACATGTTCATTGTATGATGTATTTTAAACCCTTTTGATAATAACCCACCTGAGATCACCTCTGGTTATTTGATACAAGTTTCTTGTCTTCAAGTGATCTAAATTACAATGTTCCATTAAAATTTCATGCTAATTTATGAGCAAAATGCCAATTACATAAAGACAAAGTTTGTTCACAAAACACTTCATTATCTTTAAAATTAAATGAAAGTATATGATAATGAAATGGTCAATAATGATGAAGTTATTTTTCCAAAGTCTTTATTATTTTCAAAATTAACATAAACACAGGCCATGTATTTCCAGAGAAATATGGTAACAAAAGGGTTAAACAAATTGACCCCAAGACTTATTCTTTGTAAGCCTAGTACTTATTCTATTGGTCTCTTGCTGAACTGCTAAGTTACAGGGATGTAAACACACCAAAATCGGTTGTCAAGCAATGGTGGGGAGACAAACACAGACACACAAACATACACACACACACACACACACACATATATATATGTGTCTATATATACACACATATATATGTGTGTGTGTGTATATATATATATATATATATATATATATACATATATATATATATATATATATATATATATATATATATATATATACATACACATATATACACAACGGGCTTCTTTCGGTTTCCATCTACCAAATCCACTCACAAGGCTTTGGTCGGCCCAAGGCTATAGAAGACACTTGCCTAAGGTGCTATGCAGTGGGACTGAACCCGAAACCATGTGGTTGGTAAGCAAGCCAGTTACCACACAGCCACTCCTGCGCCTAAATAAAAATTTTCCATCAAAATTTCATGTTATGTTTCAGACACCAAGCTTAAGGTTATTTTTCTAAAGTTTTCATTATTTTCAAAATTAACAGAAACAAAGGCTGTGTATTTCCAGAGAAATATGGTAACAAAAGGGTTAGTTTATTTCTTGTCTGTTGCTCCTGTGTTTCTATTCTTTTCTCTTACACCTCTGTCATCTATACTACAGCTAAAATTATGACATGTATAGGCAGAGAAAATGACTGCTAGTTTCCATTAATTTAGTAGTGAACAGATACCATGCTTGCTAAATTCACTCAGCTGATAATGAAGCAACAGACAGCAAGCAAGGTATTCTGTTATAAAGTAACTACTTCAAACAATACAAACTAATATCTGATTGTGCAGAATCATCCAAACAATGACAAAAAGATTGGATAATTAACCATATTTTGCTTCATTTATAACCTTTTGATTGACATATTCTCTAAATGGGTCCCATTTTATTTTCAGCATGGTGGTATTATGACATACAGGATATGAATGCAGAACTGTCAATTACAACAGCTTTGCGAATACAATCCCAGCTGAAAGAAAGCAAACGTATGCAAAAACATGGTTCTTGAAGACAATTAAAAAATGTAGCTGTAACAACATCAATCTTCACCATAATTCATCTCAGAATTATAAAATTACTAGTGTTACCTGTCATATAACAAGAATGGAAGTATATTTTTGCCATCATGGGTAATATAAAAAAAAATATGGCATACATAGAATAATTATAATTCAACTTTTATCAGAGTTCTTGGTGCTAATACAAAACAATAAAATGAATACTAAATTTCAACAATAAAATATTTATGATCTTTAACCCCATAGCATTCAGATTACTCGATCAAATGTAATACTTATTTATTCACATTATTTTGAATTAATGGTACGTTATCTCTTAGCTTCAAGATTTTGATGATCTGGCTGTTTATTTCTAGAATAACATTGTAGGGTAGGTATGAGAGGCTAGACCTCCTCTCCTCCTTCTCCCCTCAGTGATTCTTTCTCACCACTTACCCCACACCTCTTATGTTAACTCTCTCCACATTGTTCTTTTATTCTCTGCCCCTCTCTCTACGCAATATAAATTGTGGCTATGGTTATTCTTTTATTTGTTTCAGTCATTTGACTGTGGCCATGCTGGAGCACCCCCTTAAGGGGTGTTAGTCAAGGAAATCAATCTCAGAACTTGTTCTTTGTAAGCCTAGTATATCAGTCATTTCTGCTAAACCACTAAGTTATGGAAACACAAACACACACACACATATGTATATATATATATATATATATATATATATATATATATATATATACGACGGGCTTCTTTCAGTTTCCATCTATCAAATCCACTTACAAGGCTTTGGTTGGCCCAAGGATAGTAAAAGACACTTGCCCCAGGTGCCATGCAGTGGGACTGAACCTGGAACCCATGTGATTGAGAAGCAAGCTTCTTACCACACAACCACACTTGTAGAAGATAACCATGTTATACTTGCTTGTTAGAACTTGAATCAGAAGATTCCTTAAAATAAGTAAATATACTAAACAAAACCTTGTGAGATATATATAGATATATGAGTGAATGGAGGGAGAAAATTATGAAGAAAACATCAGATAGAAGTATATATTTGTTACGAAAAATAGTTTTCAGAATTTTACCAAACAGAAAGTTTATTCCAAGAAAACAAAACTAGGAACACAAATATTCAGGATAAAACACATTATCAAAAACATAAAAGCACAATGATTAACACAGAGTTGAATTTTACTGTTATGATTATTAAAAAAATTAAATGATTGGTAAACACATTCTCAGAGATGTAACAGTGGATAAACAGATCAAAAATAGTTGCAAGAATTGATGATAAAAAGTGCAAAAATAAAGGTAATAAATAGTTCTATGTTGCAGCAGGTTACTGTTAATGCTAAAATAAACTAAGTTTTGTTTAAATATTTTTATCATTAAGGTGGTGAGCTGGCAGAATCATTAGTACACTGGGTGAAATGTTTAGTGGTATTTTGTCTGCCGTTACGTTCTGAGTTCAAACTCCACCGAGGTCGACATTACCTTTCATCCTTTCGGGGTCGATTAAATAAATACCAGTTATGCAATGGGGTCGATGTAATCAACTTGAACCCTTTGTCTGTTCTTGCTTGTCCCCTCTATGTTTAGCCCTCTGTGGGCAATAAAGATATAAATACTTTTATCATTTTTGGATCTTAAAGTGAATAGAATCATAATCATGAAAAATTATTAAAACTTTTCTACTTTTTCCTGTCAGCAATATGAGCTCAATGTCATTTATAAACAGATATAGTCTTTTTATATGAATGATAGCACACCCATATGAATGCTAATAGACTGATGCCATAATATATAATCCCAGATTAAGAAATGATCTTGTTTAAAAAAAAAAAATTGTCATAAACTAAAATATAAAAATATAAAGCAAAACAAAAATGTAATTTCTAATGGTATATATAGTGAGAAACAGAGACCAAAACTATATCCTCTTAATCATCAGATTTCAAGCTTCCTCTTTAGAATTGTTCCAAAAATTATGCGTTGCTAAAGGAAAAGAGATAAAGTATAAACATCTCCAATATATTTTGGGAATTATGACTAATGAAAGCATAAGTGAAAACATATCTTGAATTTCACAAAGGCACTCAGGAATGTGATTAATAAGGAATGGCTTGCTAACTGTAATGTCAGAAGTTTTGGTATCCGATTGCTAATATAGTTATGTATATTTGGGAAAAGCCCCACCACCACCACACCAAACATGTAGTTTTAGGTTCAGCTCCAGTGTGTGGTACTTTGTGTGTCTTCTACTATAGGCCCGGGTTGACCAAAGCTTTGTGAGTGGATTTGGTGGACGGAAACTGAAAGAAGCACATCATATATATGTATGTGTGCACACACCCGTGTTCAACATCATTTAATGGTTGTAAATGAATGTCACTTTCATACAACATGTGTTGGTCATTTCCAGTCTACTGTGAAACCCATGTATAGCTATGAAGAAATATGTATGTTGTTTGGAAACAGGTGAGGGTTAGCAACAGGAGGGGCATCTGGCCACTGAAAAGTTAGTAGCAACAAATACCATCTGACCTATGCAAGCATGGAAAAGTAAATATTAAAATGGTGATAATGATGATGATTTCTGTTGAAATACACTGATTCTACTTCAATTAATTTTGAAAATAAGGAAGAATTTAGTAAATTAACTTTGACATTGGAACATAAATTAACATGGAATTCCGATGGAAGATAACAATTTAGATCACTTTAAAACAGGTAATTTGTATCACAGAACTTGGGATGGTCTCAGGCAAGATGGTATCAAAAGCCATTTCTACTGAAAACTGATAATATGAGTGGATACAATTTACATGTGCATAATTGATATACTGCATCAACCTGCAGTGCTGAGTTGGTATTTATACACAGACAATCCAGGTAAGTTGAAGTATCTAGAGGGAAAGGTGGTACTCAATGCTTAGCTCATTCACAAACAGTGTTATCTTGAGAACAACTTCCAGTAATGACAGCGGACAAAAAGGAAAACAACCTTCGCAAATAGCATTTGTGTCATTGTTAGAACATCAATAGTCAATCAGATCTTTGGAAAATAGAATGAAGTTCAAATTTCTTTTGCTAGCAACTACTTCAGTAAATGGCCAACCATATATTTCTCATTTGAATTTGGATTCTATGTACACAGTTTTAGCTTATGGTTGCTTGTAACAGCAACACATAATATACTATAGACAATAACAATCACACACAGAGATGGATAGAGAGATGGATGAATAGGTAGACAGAAAGATAAAAAGAGAGAGAGAATGGGGGTGGGCACAGGTGTGGTTGAACAATTTGCTTCCTTCCTAACCACATGGCTTTGAGTTCAGTTCCACTACATGGGCACTTTGGGCCTATGCCCTGAGTTGGCCAAAGCCTTATGAAAGGATTTGGCAGATGGAGTCTGAAAAAAGACCATCATATGTGTGTGCCCATTTTTTGATGTGCAATAATTGTAAACAAGCATCAGTAACATGCAAGTGGTATCCTTCATTTCCAATCTTCCAGCCATGACCAAATATTACTTTGCCTGAAAACAGGTGTGGGCTGGTGACAGGCCATAGAAAATCTGTCTCAATGAATTCCACCTGACCTGTGCAAGCATGGAAAAATGAACATTTAAGTGATATAATAATAATGATTGTGATGATGACATAAAATAAAAATCACATTAAAACTTGGTTAAACATATTGGCTATCTCTGCCACCAAAAATAAAACCCCAACTAAACCACATGACAATTTTTAGTTTAGCACTGCACCACCAAATACAATTAAACAGACAGAACGGCTTATTTGCCTTGCTCAGCATAGAATCTAATACACTTAGAATTACACATATCAACCAAGGAGTCAACATGTTATTTACTCAGCAACCCACTTTGGCACCTCATTCATTAAATCAAACTTTTCAACAATGAAGTAACTGATATAATAAAAACCAGTAAATAAATCTACTAAAAGCTGGAGCATTTTGTTGAACAGAAATCACAAGACAGAAACGAAAAAAATATATATACAAGAGTTTAGAAATAAATGTTGAAAATTGTCAACAAAGAGATTGTTTTGAACTAGTGGCAGAGTTATATAATCAGAGTTATCGCATCAGCAAAATATTTTTTAAAAAAAGCTGTAAAAACCCCATCTATAAATAGTAGACAGACAGACAGAGTAGAAAGACCACCACTAGTTGCAGATCAAAGGTGTAACTGTTTCAGAAATCAATACATTAAGAATAATATCTGAATAACTGGATAAAAGTGAAATTAAATTTATGTTACAAATAATAAACACGATAACAAATGTAATATATATATATATATATATATATATATATATATATATATATATATATATATATAATAATAATATAGATTTAATCAAAAGATTAAATGTGGTACTTAAAATGTTTGAGGCACCAGAATTTGGTAGCGTAAAAACCAAAAACAAAATCAAGAGATTTGGTGAATAAAATTTGAAGAAAAGCAACAAAAATGCATTAGGTCATAGCAGTACGTACGTTTCGTACAAACTTCATTTATTTATGGAGTGAGAAAACATAAATGTTCTCACTACATAAATAAATGAAGTTTGTATGAAATGTACGTACTTATATAACCTAATGCATTTTTGTTGCTTTTCTTGTACATATATGTATGGATATATGCATATATTTATATATATATATATATATATATATATATATATATATATATATATATATATATATAATATAAATAATATATAAATATATGCATATATCCATACATATATGTACATACCTACATCTATATGTATACATACATGCATATATGGGTACAGGACATCAAAAAAACGTTAAACACAATGAGAAACAAAAACAGAAAACGAACTTTTTTCGAACAATGAAAAGAACAAACATATAAAAGATTAAATACATTAAAATACATCAGTGAAATTACTAAAATTTCTTGAAAAGAATGTTTGTGTATACTTTTGCAGATGCAATAATGGTATATGTTATTGAATGAATTTCTTAACCAGGCATTACTTGGTTATCATTGGATAAACAGAAGAGCTTTTGTGCAGCATGCTACAATTGCAGCCAATTAATTTCTGCAATACATTAATTAATGCAATAACATCTGCATGCTAAAAGATAAGCCAAATAAAGATCTTTATGGTTTTCTGTTTATTTTCTTATATTTTTAGTTGGACCCCTGCTACTACTCCCCCTCCTCCCTGCTCCATACACACACACTTGTACCTTTTCAATAAAATCTGAAATATCTCCAAACACACAATGCTGAAACGTAACACAAACCAGTTTTATAGTTTCTGTTCAAAGTATTGACAATACTTTAGAAGAAAGAAAGAAAGCTAAATTTTTAATAGTGATATGCAGGAAGTAATTGAAATATTTCTATTTCTGCACTGGTTCAAAACAATTGTGAAGGAACTTATCTAAATAGTTACAGTTACAAAAGCTAAGGATATTATTTTTCAATACATGTAAAACAGTGAAGTTTCCATGAGATCCTCCATGCATGACTTCTCAATATATAAAATGAAGAGAACTGAATAAAATGACAGAACAGTTCTGAAATATTTATTGTTCTTGAAAAACTCTTAATTTATGCAGAATACTGTTTTTACAGAAGAGAATTGAAACAGCGGGCAAAAGTAAAAAGGATTTTTCACAAGCAGGAAATTCTTTTATCTAATGAGAAATCTTTAACTTTGACAGAATAATTTTCCAGTTTGTTATGCACTAAAGTAACTCTGATATTGTGCACTTCATTTATAGAGAATATGTTGTAATCTTAATTAAAACGTTCAGGTTTATTTACAATCAGATATTTTAGAGTAATGAGTGAATGAATGACTAAATAATAAACAAGAAATAAATAAATAATACAGGAACTATTTTCACCTTCATAATAACTGTATACTTTCTTTTGGTTCAATAACAAATCAATGATTAATGTTATATTGATTTTTTAAAATAATGAGCTTTGAAACAGACTTTAACTGGAAATGTTAAGATAGATGCGGTAACGTCTGTAATGAAGGATGTGTGATTAACAAAAAAAAAAGTTTAAGTAACAGACATGGAAAAAAATATTAGCACAAAATGCTCAAGGGGAACAGCTCTATTTATTTCTGATGTGAGATAAATGATATCACAAGAAATGTTATATTTAGTTAACTCTCACGTTATAATATTTCAAAAATATGTTATTTTGATATTATGTCCCATGTGATGTCTAAATGAAAAGAATAGTTTCTATAATTTTTTTTTTTTTTAAATTTCACAGCAAACTAATTCTTTGAATCTGTTGTATTTTCATCTTTCAGAAATGATTCATGAAAACAGACAAAAAAAAAAAAAAAAAAATTTTAATTAACCGTCATTCTAGAAATTTCTGGAGGACTTATTAAAATTCAAAAGGTAAAATTAAAAAGAAAAAAAACAAGAAAACTTAATTCTAAAGCTATAAAATTCACAAAGCAAGCATCTTACTGCAAAGTAGCAGTGCAAAAGAGCAACTGCTCTCACAAATACCTCCATTCAATAACTATTTCTGATTTGTAATACATTGACAAGCAACATTAAAAGGATACAGGAGACAGAGCATGAAGAAAATTTATCATCATCATCATTAAGGTGGCAAGCTGGCAGAATTGTTAGCCCACCAGGCAAAATGTTTAGAGGCATTTCATCTATCTTAAAATTCTGAGTTCAAATTCTGCTGAGGTCAATTTTGCTTTTCATCCTTTTGGGGTTGATAAAATAAGTACCAGTCAAACACTGGGTCAATGTAATCAACTAGTCCCCTCCTCCAAAATTTCAGGCCTTGTGCTTATAGTCGAAAGTATTATTACTATTATTATTCACAAAAGTTGAAACAATTTTGGGGAAGAAATTTATTTTTAATTTACTGAAATCATAATGAAGATAAAACACATTTTTTCTTGCTCATTTATATATGAATATTATTTGCAAGAAAATATTAGAATTTCTGCTAAAGGCACACGGCCTAAAATTTTGTGGGAGGGGACTAGTTGATTACATTAACCCCATTGTTTTACTGATACTTAATTTATCGACCCCAAAAGGATGAAAGCAAAGTTAACCTCAGTGGAATTTGAACTCAGAATGTAAAGACAGATGAAATGCTGTTTAGCATTTAGCCCAGTGTGATAACAATTCTGCCAAGCTCACCACCTTAATAATAATAATAATAATTTCTACTATAGGCACAAGGCCTGAAACTTTAGACAAGGGGACTAGTTGATTATATCGACCCCAATACGTAAATGGTACTTAATTCATCAATCTTGCAAGGATGAAAAGCAAAGTCAACCTCGATGGAATTCGAACTCAGAACATAGCTACAGGTGAAATACCGCTAAGCATTTCATCCAGCATGCTAACAATTCTGCCAGCTCGCTGCCTTAATAATAATAATAATAATAATAATAATAATAATGATACTAATAATAATAATAATAATAATGATGATGATGATGATGATACTTCTTTCTACTATAGACAAAAGGCCTAAAATTTGTGGGGAGGGAAATAGTTGATTACACTGACCCCATGCTTGACTGGTACTTATTTCATCAACCCCAAAAGAGATGAGTGTTAAAGCTAACCTTGGTGAAAATAATAACAACAACAGTTCAAGTTTTGGGCACAAGGACTGTAGTTATGAGAGGAAGAAGTTAATTGATATTGACCCTGGGACTTGACTGGTGCTTTATTATCAATTCTGAGGGGTTGAAAAACAGAGTTGACTTTAGAGAGCTTTGAACTTAGAATGTAAAGAGAGATTAAACAAATGATGTAAAATTACTTTTTTCCTTTTCCTCCCAACTTTTTAATGATTCTGCTGAAAACTATCTACTTTCTTAAGAAATGACACACATAGCTATAAATCAATGCAAATAAAACTATAGTTTATACAAAACTATTGCGCGCGCACAGACACATGTATGCATGCATATGTAATATAACACAGACACATATGCACACATTGAACCATTTAACTTTCTCCCAAATACCTTTATGTCTGGCTAAGTTGTAAGTAAAATAAGATTTTTTCCAAATGGACAGAAGACTTCTTTCCAATAGAGAAGTAAGTACAAAATACAAAGAGTATAAGATCTTGACATGGTCAATAAATTCTAACAATCTCCATTCACATTGGTAGAACATTTCTGCAACTGTAGTTTTAATTGCTGTAACCAAAACAGCATAAGAATTATAAATTCAGATCAAACCAAACACCCCGAAGAAACCAAGACAACATTTGTACACTGAACCAATAGTCTTCTTCAAATTTTATACAAGATTCCAAAAGTAAGACGTTAGTTTTACTTTCTGATAGTACTTGTTAAAAGACAAAGCAACCTAGGTTAATATCTTGAATAAAATATGAGTAGTTAATATCTTGAATAAAATATGAGTAGTTTATTCCATGATCTATTTGCAGTTTCCGTTATTGGTGATAATAACAGTTTCATTACCATATTTCTGTTGAAATACATTATGTTTATTACAATTTATTTTGAAAATAATGAAGAATTTAATAAAATAACTTTGTCATTATTAAGCTAGTGTATAGAATATGAATTAACATAAAATTTTTGATGGAAGATCTTTATTTCAATTACTTTAAAGCAGGAAGTTTATATGATATAACCAAGAGCAGTCTTATGCAGATTCTTATCAAAAGAACTAAATACATTTCCATTCTTAGTTTACTGGAAGGACTTAACTAAAAATTTATATTACTTGTCTTCTACAAAAAATTTGTTTTGAATCTTAAAATAATAAAAAATTGCTTAACCCTTTAGCATTTGGATTATCCTGTTAAATGTAATGCTTATTTATTCACATTGTTTTGAATTAATCATGAATTATATAGTAGCTTCGAGATTCTGACGATGTGGTAGTGTATTTTTAGAATGATATTGTAGGCTAAGCATGAGCTGTCAGATTTGACCAGTTTGAACACAAAGCAGGTAGAATATTTTGGCTGGATAAGGCCAGTTTAAATGTTAAAGGGTTAAAGTAAGTTAGCATGAGAAGAAAAAATATTTTTAAAAAAACTGAATTATCATGTAATGTTTTAAGAAACTTCATTTACTTTTTAAAAGTATTTCTTAAAAGAACCCGAACCATTAAATTCCAACTTATAGAACATATACAATGGTATAATAACACACATACAATTCCTTTTTACATGTTATTATTTAGAATATAGAATGTTATTATTTAGAATTCCATACCTTGTCAAGAAAAATTTATTAATTTATCTATTTCTTTTATCTTTTACTTGTTTCAGTCATTGGACTGTGGCTGTGTTTGGGCATCACCTTAAAGGGTCTAGTCAAACAAATCAACCCATGTACTTAGTCTTTAAGCATGGTTCTTATTCTATCAGTCTCTTTTGCTGAACCACTACATGTTGGGATGTCCATGATCCAACACTGGTTGCCAAATAATGGCAGGGGTCAAGCGCAAAGACATAGACACACACACACACATACCTGACAGACTTCTTTCAGTTTCCATGTACCAAACCCACTCACTAGGTTCTGGTCAGCCTGGGACTATAGTAGAAGATACTTGCCCAAGGTATCATGTAACAGGATTGAACCCAAGGCCACATGATTGGGAAGCAAGCATCTTACCACACAACCACACCTATTTATTTATTTGCTTGCTTATCTATTTATTTTGTTAAGCAAGAAATATTTCATTTTAAGGTTTGAAAAATCAATCATTTTAAATAAATGTAAAACTGAAAATTAATCTTAAATATTGTTGATAACAATGTGAATTTAGTGAAAAACAAAAATCACTTTTATCTTAGGCTCTTTATTCCACTGATTAATGAAGAAAACCCAATAATCTTTAAAGTGGCTCAATCTAATTACTGGAGTTAAACTAATGAAATAAAATAATGCAAACAAGGACTTAAAATGATTTAAAACTGCTTCTGTTCACAAAATTCACATCTGAACAACAGAAGAGAAAACAGTTTACACGGAAATAAAAATACTAAAATTTAATTTCTTTAACAATCATAGGAAGACATAAAACAATTTCTAACATTAATAGGAGTTTTAGAACATAGAAATGGAGTATTTTTGTAAAATGTATGGTGTTTAACTTTATGAATTTATTTTTTAAATTTTTGTTAACTGTTATCACTCACTAAAGGTCACTACGTAAAGAGAAGAAATTTCTATAGTGTGTGAGTATATGTATAGGCACAGGCTTGGCTGTGTGGTGATGAACTTTGCTTCTTAACCATACAGTTTTGGGTTCAGTCCCACAGCTTGGCAACTTGGGCAGCTATCATCTTGAGCCTATAAAAACCTTGTAATTGAATTTGATTGATGGGAACTAAAATAAACATATATATAAAAAGACACATGTCTGGCATGGCTATGTGGTAAGCAGCTTGCTTCCCAACCACATGGTTTCAGGTTCAGTCCTTCTGCATCGCACCTTAGGCAAGTGTTTTCTACCATAGCCTTGTGAGTAGATTTGGTCGATGGAAACTGAAAGAAGCCCATTGTATGTATATGCGCGTGTGTGTGTGTGTGTGTGTATGTTTATCCTCCTGCCATCGCTTGACAACTGATTACGGCATGTTTATGTCCCTGTAACTTAGCAGTTCAGCAAAAGACCCTGATAGAAAAAGTACTAGGCTTACAAAGAATAAGTTCTAGGGTCGATTTGTTTGACTAAAGGCAGTGCTCCAGCATAGCTGCAGTTAAATGACTGAAACAAGTAAAAAAAAAAGAATATATATATATATATATATATATATATATATATATATATATATATATATATACACACACACATACATACAGGGTATAATGGCCCTGAATAAAATAGGAATGAAGGGGGACATAAATTTTTAAAAAATGGTTGAGAACCATTGTTCTAAGCCCATGAAGAAATTTGGTAAAATAGCCAATTGTGGGAAAATAGTAACCATATGATTCTAATGAAAGATCAGACAGACATCAAAGTAATTGTGTAAATATCAAAGAAATCCTTAAGTATTAGAAGATCTTAAAATTATTAACGAAGAGATGGAATATAATAGTTTAATACACACTTTTACCTTTTTAGTAAACTGAGTAAATCCTACAGCCATAAACATTAAATCCCAGTCAAGGTTGGAAGCCATTCTTCTGATTTGTGAAGCTTCAGAGTAAAACTTCAATGCAAAACTGACAAGTCAGCCCTATAAAATAAACTAACTAGTTCCCAACTCCTGTAATAGATACTGGCAGCATTTCTAACAGGTTGTCTTTACGAACAAAGCCTCTTCTTCCTTTTTTGTTTTTGTTTTTGTCTCTTTCATTACACTTTCTTGGTAATTTGTAAGCTGAAAAATTTTCCCTTGCAACAACAAATAACTAAATAGGTCACCAACTCTTAAACAACAAGGAAAAATGATAAGGTTTCACTAAATTATAGTTGCTTGAGAAAAATGAAGCTAATAAAAATTTGGAATGAAGATGACAGTTGGAAATACTTATTTCAAAGACATAAAAGGTGACTGTAATCATACTGATTTGTAGCACAAGGCCAGAAATATAATTGGTTTTTTACATTTTTCTTTGTGGTGGTGGTGGTGGTGGTGGTGGGAGAATAGGTTATTATATTGTTACTAATACTTGACTGGTACTTATTACAACAACTCAAGAAGGATAAAAATCAAACTGACCTCAACAAGATTTGAACTCAGAATGTAAAGGAAGGCACTTTTTTTTGGTCTGCCAGTTTACCAATCCTGCCAATCCACCAGTTTGAATATCTATTTGAGAGAATAGATATGTAAACTTTACTTGAGAATAATATTTCAAAATTTAAAGAGAGTTTCACAAAAGCCAGTTCCAGAAGAATGAGGAGACATGTCCATGGGCCAGAGGCCAATATGTTTCCATTAGTAATTGAATGCTAGTTACCTGAGAGGCCTTTCTCTGGCTGCCGCCTGCAATATCTGAGTGTGTAGTGCAGTGGCACTGCCCTGTGGCCCTTGCTCGAGTCATAACCATTTATATACTTAGATACCGAAGACCACTTTGGTTCTAAAATACAAACTTCATATTTAGAGTGATCTAAACTTCCATCAGAATTTCCTGTTAATCTATGTTCCAAACACTCACTCAGTAATGACAAAATCATTTTAATAAATTCTTTAATATTTTCAAAATTGATAGGAACAAAGGTAGTGTATTTGTTTAGAAACAAGCGAACAAAAGGATTAACGGAATAAATTGATGCACTCATTAGAGCAGAGTCAAACTCAAATTTTACATGGAGTGAAAAGATAATGAATGCTGGGATTTAAAATGCCAGTTGGAAAGGAAGAGGTCAGAGATGCAGGATTGAAATGTGTATTTGATCTGTGCAAACCAGGTCAGCAGAATGAAATGGATATGAAATTGATGATGTGTTGATGTTCATGATGGTGTTGATGTTTATGATGATATGTCTACTTTAGCTGTAGAAACCATGGCAAAGCAGACATAGAATCTGGCAGAGCCCTCTCACTTGACTTCTCGTCAAACAGTCCAGCCCATGCCAGCAGGCAAATAAGGACATTAAATGATGTTCACCATATATCATTTAATATACACAGTTTACAAAACAGTTACTAATATTTTCATGCTTTAAAGATACAATGAATTAGCAAATTTATTGTAAATTGTGTAAATTAAATTATATTTATCTCTAACAGAACAGTATTATTTTTGTTGATCTTACCTATAAAGGAACTATAAACTATATATATATGGGTGTGTGTTTATACTCTCTCTCACACACACACACACACATGCAGATGCAAGAAGGTGGTTAAGAAGTTCATTCACAATTTTGTGGTTCCCAGTTCTATCTCATCTTAAGTAATTGTCTTCCAAATTATGACCCAGACAAGTGAAATTTGTGGTTGACAGAAAACAGGCAAAAACCCATTATGTGCATATTGGCAAGGAATTGCTGATAAATTGGTACATTGAACAAAAGTACCTAGTGGTATTTATTCCATGTCATTTACTTCCCTTTAAACCAAGGTGTACTTAGCTGTTTAATAAACAGAGATTGGAGGGAAAAAAGCATCACACGAATGACTAGGATCAATATAACCGTCTAAAAACTGAGAAACTACTGCTCCAGAATGGTCCCAATTAAATGACTGAAAAGAATAGAAGAACATACAGCCAACTGTGCTTAATTGCATTATAGATAATTGCATGATTCAGTTAATTGCATCACTTTTCAAAACATGGAACCATGCAACATCAAATTTATGTGAATTTGATTGGCTAAATGCAGATGGAAATAACATACATTACAATTGAGTGAATGTTTTTCTTTTACAAATTCTAGGTAAAAAAAAAGGCAAAGAAAAAAAAATGGTGAAATAAAATTGAACATTAGATTTGATTTCATATGAGTACAGTGATTCTGGAAACTTCAGTTTTCACAATGAGTTTAAGTGGCAGTAGTTAGTGGATCATGTTTACAAGCAGACCAATGTCAAAAGAGTCAAATGTATTTCAAGCCTTAAAATTTCAATGAATTGCAAGCTTTCTAAAGTTGAGATCCTTGTTTAATTTTATCTTGTTTTTAAATTGTGTAATAAATTTCTTCAATAAAATAACTCTTCATTGCAAATAAAATTTATAAAATATCTTTTTTTTTAATTCCTTCTTCAGTCAAGCAATGAACAGGTGTTTGTCTCTAATCAGTCCAATGAATTTTTTATTAATCATATCAACATAATTCTAGTTGTAATTCAAAGTATGTGACACAGAAATTTGACCAAGCTTGGTTAACAGGAGAATATCAAAAGAGTATCATGCTGATATACTCCTTTTATTCTTTTACCTGTTTCAGTCAGTTCACCTTGACCATGCCGGGGCATCATCTTGAAGGGTTTAATTGAACTGAAACATTACTGTGCTTTTTTTTTCTTTCTAAATCTGGTAATTACTCTACCAATCTCTTTTGCCAAACTGATATCTATAGGGATGTAAATAAACCAACACCAATTAACAGGTGATAGGGAAAACACAAAGACACATACACACACACACATACACATCATCATCATTTAGCATCCGTTTTCCATGCTAGTACAGGTAAGACAGTTTGACTGGAACTAATAAGCCAGAGAGCTGCAACAAGCTTCAGTGTGTCTTAGTCTGGTTTCTATGGCTGGATGCCCTTCCTAACACCAACCATTCCATAGAGTGTGCTGGGTGCTTCCTATGAGTCACTGGTACAGATGCCTTTCACATGTATCATACATTCGAAGATCGACACAGCAGGCATTTTATCAGCACTACTTTTATCTCTTCCCCGCTCCACCCAAGTCACCAACCAACCTCTCTTTGAAAACCTGAATAGCCATAATTAACCCCTCTACAACAAGAAACCTTTTCTGCTCTGGCCCCTCCTCTCATACTTTAACCCCTCATCTGATTGCACAAGGATGCCTCTCAAGGAATTCATAATCTTGCAAGCTGCATGGTGGCCTCGTTAGTACTGGTGGCACAAAACAAACAAACAGACAAAAAAAAAAGCACTCCGTACATGCTATAAATTTATTGGTATTAGGAAGGGCATCCAGCCATGGAAGCCATGCCAAAATAGACAGTGGAGCATGATACAGTTCTTGAACTCTGGTTCCTGTCAAATGTCCAACCTTACTTAACATGGACATATGATGATGATGGTGTGGTGGTGGTGGTGACAGTGATGGTGGTGGATATAGAACAGGTTTCCTCGCAGTTTTTTACAGCATTGATTGGCTCAAGACTATAGCAAAGGACACTTGTCAAAAGTGGCATGCAGTAGGACTGAACCCCAAACCACCTGGTTGCAAAGTGAGCTTCATAATCACACAGCCATGCCAAAATTTGGACAGGATAGAATATATATGAATAGAATGTACACAAAAAAAAAAAAAATTGGAATTCCATAATTTATCACAAACTATGCACATTAATTTAAATGGCTAAGAATTTCAAATAATGAGGCTATTAAAGAGAATAGATTATACATACACTGACACACTTGCATATTTAATAATTTAACATTTCTCTTTCAAAATCTCAATTCTCCCACCAAGCTAAAACTGTGTGTGTGTGTGTGTGTGTGTGTGTGTGTGTGTACATAATACACATTAAAACATCTGGAAGGCAAGCTTCTTGAAAGTAAAATATAGACATAACCTGTTGCCTAGTTTAAGACCACCACCTAGCTTTTAAGGTAGATTCAGTAGAGGCCAGTCTGTGCAAAGAACCAGGTGTGGTCTACATTATGGAAGCTATGAAAACATAAGTGTGTACAATCATATTCAACACATTTGCGTACACTTAGAAACTTCTTTCAAAATTCCTATTTTGTTTTTCACACATTAACTTGTGTAGGTTGAACTCTGTAAAATGTTAGAGAAAAAAAAAAACCTAGCTATTTTGTGCAATACATACCAATACATACATCTAAAGCAAAAATTTTCAGGGGCCCTTAAAATACTATTGTGGGTCCCTAATTTACTATTTTGTTGTGTGAACCCCCAAAAATCTTATATGAGAAGAAAAAAAACCTGTTTCATGCAATACATACATCTAAAACAAAATTTTTTCAGGGGTCCCCAATTTACAATTTTGTTGTGTGGACAACCCAAAATCTTATATGGACCCTCAGAGGTCATATGGACCCTGGTTGAGAACCACTGTATTACGCCTAAACCACCTCTGCAACCCAATTACTGAATATGACAACAATTTTACAAGACTCACACTAATTTCCTAATTCATTCGAAATATTATCAATTCAGCATTGCACCCAGCAATTACGCTGGCTACACAAATGCTACTATAGTCCAATATGAGAGTCTATTTAAAAAAAAATAAAAAAATGAATTGTAACAAACTGAATGGATTACACTAAAGGTAAGCATAGAAAGCAAAAATTAAGAAATAAAAGATTTTGAAGTATCATGAATGTCCTATTCAAATAGTTATTTTAACATGCCAGCAATAAAGAAACCTATTCAGACACATCTATTTATTGCTATATCAACAATAATTAGATTTTGTGGCTGTTCAGCCCTAGGTCAGATACGCTCAAGCAGCTATGACTGAAAACATTCCAGCCATAATCACCTATTTTGATTTTTAATAAAGTGTATCCAGGGAAACATTATTAAATGTATCCAGCTCATTTTAAAATTCAGTAGGATGAGAATTGAGGGACATTTGGTCGTTATTTCTAGCATGTAAAGGCTCCATAATTTGGCTCGTAATAATGGAAATAGTGAAATCGATTAACATTTCTATCAACAGAATAAGGTCACGTGTTGCTGGACTAAATTGCTACATTATAGTAGTTTAATTACATCAAAACATGTCTTGAATTGATATCCTGCTGACCAAATTTTGCCTTTCATCCTTCCGTGGTTGATAAAATAAGTGGAAGACATTAAGCTTCTTTTCAATATTTGATGGTTCCTTCAATTACACCTAAGTTTAATAACCAGAGAAAAGACAAAGATATACAAGTACTAAAGAGAGAAAATTTCTGATATGATAGCAGAACAGTCAAGAGATATTGAGAGAGATAGAACACATCAGGTAAGTGTTTCAACTCTGAACTCCAGATATTCTGATAATGCCACAAAAGAACTGCAGCATTTGCTGTTATCACATACTTTATTTGATCACACTTTCCATTTCTTTCTCCCTGCCATTTATGTAAATCCCCACACAAATTGTTTTCTGTTCTTGTGGTATCCCCCACATCTATGTTCCTATGGCTGATAAAAAGAAATTACTATTATTATTATTACAAAGTTGATTGACTGAATCATTAAAATGTAAAAAAAAAAAGTTTTTTGTTATTTGTTCTGCTTCTTAACATTCTATGTTCAACGCCGACTGGGGTTAAATTTGTCTTCATCCTCCAGGGCTGATAAAATGTACCAGCCCAGAACTAGGGTTGAATTAGTCCTTAAATGGCAGACATTATCAAAAGAAAGTGAATATTTTACAGCATTTTTTGATAATGAGACTGTATAAATTTAATTTTGTCAGTGAGAGACTAACAATTATTACAGATTTTGTATTGATTTAAAGTGAAAATAAAGAGATATTTTTATGTTTTGCCTATTTGGTACACACATTCATGCAACCCTTTCCCACTGTTCAAGGATAAATTAATTAATCTTTCCCTCCAAATTTCTGGCCTTGTACCTGAAATAATTATTATTAGTAGTAGTATTTGTAGCTGAGAGGACTTTAGTCAACCCAGGGCCTATAATATGAAACATTGCCCAAAGTACCACACAGTGGGACTGAACCTGAAACCATTGCTTTCAAAGTGAACTTCTTAATCACACAGCCCCATTCCTGTGCCAAAAATAATAATGACAACAATCAAAAAGACAGATATATAATCCAGCAAAGGTGAATCATACACATCAACAAAGAATAAAAAGAAATGATTTCTTTTATAGTGACAGAAAAAGAAATATTTTTACATGATGTCTAACCATAGTGTTTGAAAGGGATTAACAGATATTACTGCCAAGAATACGACAGACAGGAAATAAAGCTCCAGTTTTCAGTGGCATAACAACACAAACAATAAATATAACAGACATATTGCTGGAAATGATATGTGAAGTACTAACATGTAATGTTGTTAGACAACTGACAAGGAAAAGTTCAATAATCTTAGTAAATGTAATAAAGATGTCAATGATTTTTGGAAACATTAGCAACGTGAAATTTATTTGATAACAAACTGAAACTCCAGGCTAAATTCATCAAAGGCAATAACAAACCAAAGACCTACTTAAATTCACCATCATTTAACATTTACTTTTCCATGCCTGTATGGGTTAGACAGAATTTGCTGAGGCAGATACTCAATGGTCTTCTTGTCACCAACCCTCATCCATTTCCAAGCAACATATTTTCCTATAGCTAGACATGGTTTTCACACAAAACTGGAAACAAATAATCTTGCTTCTATGATGATGATGCTCATTTACAATCACCATATAATGTCTAGACATGAGCACACACACACACACAACAAGTTTCTTTCAGTGTCTGTCTACCGAAGCCACTCACAAGATTTTGGTCAACTTAGGGCTACAGTAGAAGACACTTGACCAAGGTGCTGCATGGTGGGACTGAACTGAAGACCATATGGTTGAGAAGCAAGCTCCTTACTAATGCAGCAATGCTTGTACTAATGATAAATATTGGTTCCAAATTTTGGCACAAGGCCAGTAAATTTGAGGGAAGGGGTAAGTCAATTACATTGACCTCAGTGTTCAACTGGTACTTATTTTATTTACCCCGAAAGAATGACAGGCAAAGTCAACCTTGGTAGAATTTGAACTCACAGCATAAAAACAGACAAAATGCCACTAAGCATTCTGCCTGGCATGTTAATGATTCTGCCAGCTTGCTACCTTACTGATGATAAATATTGATAAGATATGTTACAATCCCAGGTTTTGCTAATGCATTTATTGCAATTTATTGTCAATTATGGAGAAACTTTATGTAATAGAGACACTTCCTAACTATTATATTGAATATCTGCTATTGACACTGATAAAGTTTCATTTCTGATGACAACTTAGGGTGATAATTTTTTCTTTTTTTTTATTCATATACCTTGAGATAAAATACATTCTCTGTCAGCAATCTCACAACTAAATATGATGTTACTTAGGCAATGATACAATTCCATTATGGAAAATCACTGAGATGATTCCAATATACAGAGTGAAAAAGAGAGAGACATTAAATTTTATGATAGACCATGTTATATTGTCACAGAGAACAATATACATTGTTGAAGAAAATGTATTGTGGCATATCATAGATCCTGTTTCTTCCATTTACAAAAAGACACCCAAATATTCTCAATACTCACAAATGGCAACGTACAAGACAAACATCGTATGTCAGTTGTGTTATTTTACAAGCATGAACACTAATCAAACATGAATGATCGTAATACAAAATTATGAATCTGCATTTGTAAAAATGCACCTGAGTTTTCATATTGCAATAAAATCTACTATCAGCATAATATACTCAGGTGTATACAATGAGATAAGAAGCCAATACATATATATTCATGTCATCAATATTGAATACTGCTTCATAGTTAGCTTATCTAGTGCAATATTCAGTATTTCAAGCGAAATGAAAATAATATTCACTGCATATTTCTCACTTGAATATTGTTCAGTTTAAACCAGATAAATATTACAACACAAATCTGGTCACTTGGTTATGAAGTTTCCAGAGGAAGCAGTCATTGGTCAACTGCATATCTGATAGTACCAAGGACCACAGATATTTTGTTTGTTTGTTTAACAAAAGGTTACTGGAAATTTTCTTGCTGCATATATCTTTTGCACACACACACACACATGGGCATATGCCTGGATGATTAAGCAGTTTGCTTCACAACCACTAAGTCCCAGCTTCAAGCCCACTGCCTGGCATCTTGGGTAAATCCATCTCTATAACCCCAGAATGGCTGCAGTTAATGACAGAAACTAAATAAAGAGCTAAAGAAAAAAATAATATTATATATAATTTATAGAAATGAGTCAACCAAAGCAGGTCTTGAAATGTGAACAGTGAAGTACTTAACTCCAAGACTTATGTTCTGTTTCAGTTATATTCACAACCCCATGGATATAATGTTTATTATCCTCCCTTATATAATAAACGACAATAAACATGATATTGAAGGATTTCATATGACTTAGATAGAAATGAATAAATTTACATTAATTTTGCTCTTGACACATTTATAAGTTTTGAAGCAAATTATTTAAGACATTTATTTAATATTTCCGTTTTCTTTAGAAGGTGTAAATTAATTTATATAATATAAATAAATGCTGAAAATTTGTTTTATGCTTTAAGTTGAAAAAATGTAAGCGTAAGGAAAGCAAAATTGCCAAGTATGCTTTTATGAAGCAAAATGCACATAAATATCTACCTTCTTATGAAGTTTATACCAAATGTGTATGGCAAGCTTCAATGCAGCTGGCGTGAGAGGGAAACACATGATAATAATATAGATGTTTTCAGACTGATGGTTAGGTGCTGAAAATGACTTATTCCTGGGTAATAAGTGCAACAGCAATAGCAACAATTCCTTGCATGGTTGGAAAAATAAAATTTGACCCAGGAACAAACTGAAAATAATTTGATAATAACAAACTTAACATAATGATTAGAAGTACTATAAAAAGAAAAATATTGGAATGTTTATAAGAAAGATGTATGTGTCTGTGTGTGTGTGTGTGTGTGACAGAGAGAAAGATAGAGAGATTATTTGGTTGAATTTAGATGTTTGTAATTAACATTTGTCAGGAAACAATAGTACTGGTAAAGAAGTGATTAAGTCTGCAGACTTTAGATAAGCCTCACGTGTATGCCTTAAGTAAGGGGATTTAGTGATTCTCTTTGAAACAAACCTGCCCACTAAGATCCCTAGTTCTCTGATACAAAGCTTTCTGCCTTAACCCTTTTGATACCAACCTACATGACATCACTCTTGATTCTATGATACAAATTTCCTGATTTGAAGTGATCTAAATTAAAACCTTTCATCAACTTTCATGTTAATTTATGTTCCAAACACCAGTTTTATGATGACAGTTATATTACTAAATTCATCATTATTTTCAAAATTAATTAGAAAAAATAAGGTAGTGTATTCTAACATAAATATTTTAACATGACAAAAGGGGTAAAGAGATTTTATTTTAATTTCACTTTTCGATCCAAATTTCAAGAATCTTTTGTTACATTCCAAACACCAACATAATTTTGGAAAAGTTAGCTTTAAAAAATCCCTCCAAATCCTAGATTGTTTCAAAATTAAGTGAAATACACTGGGAGCACATTTTATTTTAAATTTGAGCTTTGAAATGGTTAACTAAAGTAAAACAGTTACAACCAGAAACTGAATAAAAAATAAATAAATAAACACTTAGCTTAATTCCATAAGGATCACTGTACACATACATGGATGCACTTTTCAATAATGTAAAACAAACATTTAAATGGAAAACTGTCAATATATTTGATATTTGCAGTGACATAAGGAGTGTAGGTTTCTACTATCAAAACCATATCATATTCACATTTTTTACACTGACATTTTAACTTCTTTAACAACTGGTGGTGGTAGTCATTGAACTTTTTAACCCTTTTACAATATTTCTATTAAAATACACTGTATTAGTTTCAATTAATTATGAAGATAATGAAGTATTTACTACAATAATCTTTTGTCATTATTAAGTTGATATTTGGAACATAAATTAGTAAGAAATTTTGATGGAAGGTTTTTAATTCAGCCCTTTAGCATTTAAACTATGTGGTCTCAGGTTCAGGTCCATTGCACAACCCATTGAGCAAATGGCATCCACTATGACCCCAAGCCTTGTGAGTGGATTTGGTAGATGTAAACTGAAAGAAGACTACTGTGTGTATCTTTGTCCTATATCTCATGATGGTTGTAAATGAGCGGTGTGTCATACAAGTGATGTTGTTTGTTTTTAGTCTTCTGTGAAAAATATGTCTGACTCAGGGAAATATTAACTAGATTGAAAACAAGTAATGGTTGTCAACAAGAAGGACATCTGAACAAAGAAATTTACCTCAACAAATTCTGTGTAACCCATGCAAGCATAGGAAAAGTGGATGTTAAATGATGAATGATGATGATTTAACAGTATTTATGGTGCATTATCTAAAATCATATGTAACCAAATATTCATAATAAAGACAGCATACTGCTAAACCTGTGACAAATTCTACTGCAACTCAGCTCATTGTAAGCAAAGCTTTAGTAAAGTAAGACTGCAGTGACTTTAAAACAGTCAAGATTATTTGATTTTCAAGGAATCTTCAGAGTTTATGTATCAAGAAAGCTTAATGAAATCCACTACAGAAATAAGACAAGCTGTCAGCTTAAGATTAACAAAACAGACGAATCTGCATCAAGAATAATTTAAAGATATCTAATGTTTCTGAATAAAATTATACATATTTTTTGTTGTTGTTTATAAATAATAATAGGTTTTGTTAAATGCTACTGCAATAATTCTTAAATTGATGCATTCCATATGATTTCCCCAGCAACATCAAACTACATATTTCAAGAATCAAAGCAAGAAAATTATATTAGCATGATCTAACCAAAATCGGAAGGCAAAGTTTACAAGTGAAACAATATATCTTGATTGACAATTTACATAACTTAAGGCATCTTCTAACCATTACCCATGATTATTATGATTATACACTACAGAAAAAAAAGGAAAAAATGAAATAATGCTGTTTTCCTACAACACCATAATTTAAAAATCAAATTCTCACTCGCAACTGCAAACAGATTATTGCTTTAGGAACTAAAAAATACAAAACAAAACAAAACATACCCTACCTTGAATATACAAATAGATAATTTACCATTATTGATATACGAAAAAAGTAAGATATGCCTAAATGTTTTTGGGTAACATCCAGAATGAGAGAGATGCATAAAACTGACAATGCGAGTATCAATGAGGAGGTAATAAGCACATCAATAATCAAGCACATGTCTTGTTTAGTCAGGTGGCAAGATGGCAAGGAAATTAAAATAAAACAGCATACAGGATAAGCTAAAAGGATGAATGTTATCATCAGATCATTAAATAATCATTATAGTGTAATTCAATCTATATATTGTGCTTTAGGCGAAACATTGAAATATTTAGTTATATTCCAAATTTTCACTCAAATAATAAGCAAACAAAACAACAGCTATTATATAGATTTATTCATTTGCTTTTTTCAACTTATCCTTTGACCTTCATGAAACAAATATTTTGCATTTCTTTTTTTTATTCTTCTTCTTATAGTTTATAGAATTGACTAGAGGAGATTAACAAAACAAACACAGTATATATGAGTAGTAAACTGTATAATCTTCTTTATGACATAATTCTCAACATTACAATATATTGTGAAAATTATATCATGACTGACACTAAACTGGTTATAGTGATCAAAGTAAATAATAAGTTTAAAATAAATAAAAAAAAAACACTTTTCCATGCACCTAATAAACTGTTGAAAGTGCAATTTGATTGTTGAAATGATAAACTTCAACTTGTCTCTAAACCCAAGTAAATTGCTGGTTTGTAATTATGAAGTCATCATCATCTTTTAACACCTATCTTCCATGGTTACATGGGTTGGATGGTTTGACAGAATCTGATGAGTTAGAGAACCCTGTTTTGTTCCAATGTCTGCTTTGGCATGGTTTCTACTGATGGATGTCCTTCCAAATGCCAACCACTTTATAAAGTGAACTGTGGTATTTTATCCACAGTATCCTGGATAAAACAGAAAGTAAATTCTACTATGTGAGATATTTGACTAGGAACCATAATCTTACCTTAACACTTTTGTTACCATATTTCTGCTGAAACACACTACCTTTGTTTCAATTAATTTTGAAAAATATGAAGCATTTAATGAAATAATTCTCTCATTGTAACACTGGGGTTTTGAACTTAAATTAACATAAAATTTTGATGGAAGGTTTTAATTTAGATCAATTTAACACTGAAAGTTTGTATCATAGACCAAGGAGCAGTCTCAGGCAGATTAGTATCAAAATACTTCATACATTTCAAAGCTCAAATTTGTAGTCATTACAAATTCAAGGTACATATTTTCCTCCATGAATAATCCTTTCTACTATAGGCACAAGGCCTGAAATTTTGGAGAGGGGTACAGTCAACTACACCGACACCCACTAGTCAACTGGTACTTATTTTATCAACTTGAAAGAATGAAAGGCAAAGTTGACCTCTGCAGAATTTGAACTCAGAACATAAAGGCAAACGAAATATTGCTAAGCATTTTGCCCAGCATGCTTATGATTCTATCAGCTCGTCACCTTTTTTTCCCCACATGAATAATGAAGAAATTATTCTATTTTTAGTATATGCTAATAATAATGTTTAGGCATTAAAATTTGATTTTTGTACATTTTTAAATGATATAGGCATCAAAATTGCTGAAGTTTCTTTGGTATGTTTTCTGTAAATTGTTTATTGACACCTCAAGCAATTAAATAGTTAATTAAACATAAGGATCTCACAAGTAGGAAAAGAATAATTTACAAGGTGTGATCTTCATGCCTTTCTAAAGAGCAGAATAAGTATAACAGTTCTAATTAAGAACTGAGGCCAAATTACAAACAAGATAGACTTCCATTGGGAGCCATCAACAATATAAAATAATAATTTCTTAGCTACAAGACAAATATATTTTTTGATATACTTTCTGAAACAAGCTTGGTATGCAATAGTAGTTATTTTATTCACACTATGAAGGGAGTCTTTAAAGGCTCACAACAAAGAGCCTAAACTAAATATTATAATGCAAGCATTTGGTGCAGTGCAGTACCCTACTTTATTAGCTATTTATATCAGCTTGATAATGACAATAATTTCTCTTGTCCAGTCAGTTCTAAGGTTTTGTTCTTAAATGAAAAGTCCTTAAGTTCATGAAATTAACTGTAGTAAATTGCATATTTTTTAGAACACTGGAAAACAAATACCTAAGAAGGTAGGATTTGAAACACAATAATACCACATTATATACAAGAAAGCATTTAGGATCTCTGACACAACCATATAGAAATTTAATCCTTAATAACATACAGAAGAGAACATAACATACAAGTTTGGCCACTAGGTGGCTTGCTAATTTTCTAATTTACTTCACCATTTTCTTCTATGAAAGAATCATGAATTCCCAGTATATTCTATAATATTAATGAATATAAAGCAATATGATGACTATAATGGAATTTAATTTACCAATTTTATCTTTCAATTTGATCATATAGATGAGAAAATTAGTAAGAGGGGATGACCTGGATTTTTCTGCTAGTGCATGAGATAACAATTACTAAATCTTAAATCCATATACAATTTCTATTATCAAATTACATCATTTTCCAGATGATCCATATCAGTTTTGCAAGTTTTCACTTATTTTTTTAGATGTGCAAAACAACCGAAAAGATTTAACTCATTAACTTCTAGACTAGACTTATTGAAATTATACAAAAGCATTCATTTAAAAGACAATTTATCTCAAAGTGTAGAGAAAACACAAAAAGTAGAAATATAGGAAGTAAATCAGAAGTAAAAAGACAATAGCAGTTACTTTGCAAAGATAAAAGAAAGTCCATAAGAACACCATGTTATTGAAGAATTTAAAAAGGAAATTAAGTCTCATGATAAAAGGAAATTATTCAGGAATGTTATTCATAAGATTCTTGGACATTTAGGGATTGGGAGACTCAAAGTCTGAATAGTTTTCAAGGAAATAGATAATGCTATCAGCTAGATCGATAATTCTATCCTTGAATTTGATTTTCTTACAAACCAAGCCTTTGTATATTTTGTCAAAATGGTCCAGGGATATTTCAAAGTCTAATAAGGAAAAAGATATATAAAAATCCGGTTTATTGTAAATGCCACCGCTCACAAATTCATAAAGCCCGTGCTTAGATTGCAGTCACTGTAGCAATTTGGAGAGGAGAGATAGATTTCTCCTTCTATAGACTAGTCATGCTCACCATGTTAAGTGAGAATGGGTGGAATATTTCTGTTAAAAGGATTCCGTTCCTATTTAAAAGTAATCAGCTTGTAAATTAAGAGTGGATTTTGTTATCAGCCAGTTATGAGATTTACACTGAGGTATGATAAAGTGTAAAGTGGTTTAAGTAAATTTGGAATTCCTCTACATATAGATGGGTCAGTATTCCTCTTACTGATTACACTTCAGTGTGTGTGTGTGTGTGTGTGTGTGTGTGTGTGTGTGTGTGTGTGTGTGTGTGTGTGTGTGTGTGTGTGTGTGTGTGTGTGTGTGTGTGTGTGTTCATGCACACATGTAGAATAACTCATCAAATCAAAAAGGAAATGAAGAAATATTTCCTTAAAATATAAAAGAGTATCTCAAGAGTTTCATTATGCCAACAATAAACACACACTGGTGCAATTTCACTTCCTTAATATTATTCACCCATTGGTTAGCTGTTTAACCAACTAACTGATTGTTTGATTAATCATTTGATCAATCAATCAATCGAGTGAGACCTCAAAGTAACCTGGAGTGGAGAGGGCATGTCATTGAAGAGGTCGTGAATGGTGACAAACGGACTTTGGTTACCATAACAGATTGATTGATTGACCTAATGAACAATCAAATCAATTAGTTAGTTGATTAGATAGCTTACCAATTGAAGGATAATAATAAAGATGTATAACTTAACCAGTGCATGTGTTTATTACTAGTGTAATGATCTTCACAAGATACAACAAAGTCTATTACAACACATGAGTTGAACTCTTACAAATGAAATTCAAAAACAAAATATAAAAGTGTATTTATTTTCTTTAACATAGAGAGCCTTCAATGGAGCAAATGGATAATAGCCTTGCCACCAGTAAGTCTACAGAGCAACAAAAAGTGGCAGCATAGGCTACTGTAAGCAACATTCCCCAAATTTTTACATCTCTTCCAGGCAGCCTTTTCAACTAGACTGTAGAGAATTGGAGAAGAAAAAAAACCAATCAAGATAGGATAAACTTAATGTGGTTGCTCAACTTTCTTAAACTGGCTAAATCTGCCTCACATCACACACACCACACTGTCTTAAAAAAGGAAAGATGGTAAATAAAGCAGTCCTAAAAAGACTGGAATATCTTTCATAATAGATCTACTTTATCAGAAATGACTTGGAAATGTTAACCACTTTGTTGCCATATTTCTCTTGAAAAATACTGAAGAACTTATTGACATAATCTTGTCATTATCAAGCTGGTGTTTAAAACTTAAAAGACCAGGAAATTTTGATGCAAGGTTTTGACTGAGTTCACTTTAAAACACTAAGTTATACCAGAGAAGCAGTCATGGTCTCAGTTGAGCTGGTGTTAAAAGGGTTAAACAATAACCAATTTATTTTTAATCTAGTTTGTTAGTTACTGTCTTCTGAAGAAAGCTTAGTAAACTGCCAGAGAGAAACAAACAATAATACTACTGCAAATTGATACAAGGAAGTTCAATAAAGTAATCAACTAATGAGAAGGAAGATTTACTTGAGTATTAACTGTGGATTTTGTGCTTATCTCTTCAATGCAGTGGAAACGTTTTATGAACACACACACACACACACACACATTACACTGAGATGATGCTGAACTTAAAGACCATTATTTCCAACAAACAAATTATGCTTACCCAGTGACTTAGTGGTTAAAAGTTCAGAAACCCTGTGTTCCAAATAAATTTCTGAGTTATGTCTTAGATCAGATCGTGGTTGTGTATGTATGATTGAATATAACTTATGCATAATGTATTTGTATGTACAACGTGTGTGTGTGTGTGTGTGTGTGTCTGTGTGTGTGTGTGTGTCTGTGTGTGTGTGTGTGTCTGTGTGTGTGTGTTAATGTTTGCTTTTATGTAAAGTTATATATAAAAATAGTTTAACATTAAAGTAAAGGCTTACTAAAAATCTTTTAGTACAGTGCATATTCATTAATTTCCTCAAGAGAAAAAGGTTGGCAGTGACTTAAAATTTTGACCTGCTTAATTTCATTAGCTGGATGAAAGCAAGCGAGATGGAACCTCAAAATTATAAAACTTTGAATTAATTATAAGAGAAATCAGATGTAATGTACAAGAGAGAAGACTAAGCAACCAGAACTGGTATGGATATGAAAGATGACAGCAGAGAAGAGTTGAGAAGTACCAAGTGATGTAAATGGAAGGTATCCAGACAAAAGATAGACCAAGGAAGACATGGAAAGGAGTGAAGACTAATCTCAGGAGTATGAATCTTACAAAGGAAATTACAAAGGGACCTACAATAAATGGTGAGACACTGGGCTGGTGAAGACTCATCTGATCCATGCTAACATAAGAAAACAGACATAATGATGATGTACATGTGTATTTCATTGAAGATATATAAGTTGATGCATGTAACAAGTAACAGACCTAGAGGCTGGAAGAGAAGAAATGATAGGTTGAAGGGTAAGTCATATCAGAGAATTAGAATTACAAAAGAGATGTATAGGGATAAATTATCTAAAAAAAAAATTTTTAATAAATAAAAAACAGAACATCCTACTTCTGTCAAATCACTATTGTTTCTTAAATGGTGAAAAATAGATAACAGCACTATCATCATTAAGTCTACAGGGTCACAAACACTGGTTGCAGATATTTGTAGCAGTCTCCTGTGTTAAATCGGAAAAGATATTTTTCACATTTTTGACATATTTGTATGTACAAAATGTTCACACAACAGACTCTCTTACATTAAAGAAAAATAATAACCTTTTTGCATTTTATGGTAATATGACTTCTTCCTTTTCCTTGTCATTTTGATGGATTATTCCACATGTGAATCTGTGTGTGCACATGCAAACCAATATATGTGTGCTGAAGTATAATCACTAAGAGGTCAAGACACTGGCACACTGACCATATAGAGAGGAATTCCAAACTTACTTCAGCCACCTTATACTTCATCTTACTTCAGCATAAATCCCCTAAATGGCTGACCAAAGAGCTTACTCCTAGGTTCATTGCTTACAAATATATAGAATATTTATGTTAATTTGATTCTGTTTCTATGTTATCATGGAAAGATGATTTATATATAGTTCAAAATGAAGAGTAGATAGAATCAGGACATACAGGATGAATAGATAAATCAAAATGTTAGTTCTAATATTGGTTTCAAATCTTGGCACAAGGCCAAGCTCAGGATAGGGGGTAAATTGATTACATCAACCTCAGTGTTCAGTTGGTATTTATTTTATCAACCCTGAAAGGATGGAAAGCAAAGCTGACCTTGGCTAAATTTTAACTCAGAACACAAATGTCACTAAGCATTTTACCTGGTGTGGTAATGATTCTGCTCATTAAATACTATTCTAATATTAATCAATACTGAGCCATTTCATCTATCTAAACATTCTGAGTTCAAATTTCACTGATATTGAATTTGTCTTCCATCTTTTTAAGGCTGATAAAATAAATACCAGTTGAGCACTGGGGTCAATATAAAATTAAAGTGAGCCGAAAGATAAAGCAGATTATTGTAAAAAATATTATCAGACAATTTTTTTTTATGTCATCATCATTTTAAAGCCCACTTTTCCATTATTGCATAGGTCAGATGGAATTCATTCAGGTGATTTTTCTGAAGCTGGATGTGCTTCCTGTCACCAACCCTTGCCTGTCTCCAACTAAGGCAATACTTCCTCATGGCCAGACATATTTTCTTGGATGACTGGAAATGAACACCACAGCTTCAGAAACTGAGATTTGCTTACAACTAACACATGACACCAAGACAAGGGGACATAAACATACACACACAAGCACGAATACAAGGGAGTGCTGAAAAGTTCTGGGGTTTAAGGGCACAACACCTGGTTAGAGGCCCAACCTTCCGAGTTCTTTTACAGGGCTTAGAAAAACTGTAGGACCACTGCAATAAGTGTAGGAATCTGAGAGGGGAATATGTTGAATAAAATCATAATTAACTGAACTTCCTGTATTTTTGTTTACCCGAAGCTAATACTTCTTCAGCACCACCATCCCCTGTGTATGTGTGTGTGTGTGTGTGTGTGTATATATATATAAAATTTATATAAGGGCATTAACTATATAGTAATGCCTCACGCTTAGAGGGACTAAATAAGTCAAAAACTACCAAAAAATAAGCACATATTTACCCAAAGCGAGGGAAATGCAACTTTCGGTAAATATGTGCTTATTTTTTGGTAGTTTTTGACTTATTTAGTCCCTCTAAGCATGAGGCATTACTATATAGTTAATGCCCTTATATAAATTATATATATTTATGGGAAAAAAACGATGGTTTTTTTTCCTTATGGTGTTTTTTCACGCTGACTACTTGAGAAATTCTTATAAAGATTTTATCCTATATTATATTATAAATAATTAGAATATATTCAGTGCTGAATATTATTCTGTAAAAGCACATGTTACCGAGATGCATCTGGATAAAGCTAGCCTCTTTCACGGATATATAATGATGAACAGAAGTCATCGTACTGTGTTGGGTACATCGGGGTATGTTGATTTTTGTTTATTTTTTGTGTCTCGACCATACGTGCACTGATGAACAAAAGATGCAGCTTACTTCACAGTTTTGCTGTATTAATTGTGAAACCAGTGGTTTGCCGTTAAGTTAAATGTTTTTAGGAGGTTAATTTTTTGAAAGTTGCATTTCCCTTGCTTTGGGTAAATATGTGCTTATTTTTTGGTAGTTTTTGACTTATTTAGTCCCTCTAAGCGTGAGGCATTACTATATAGTTAATGCCCTTATATAAATTATATATATTTATGGGAAAAAAACGATGGTTTTTTTTTCCTTATGGGGTTTTTTTCATGCTGACTACTTGATAAATTCTTATAAAGATTTTATCCTATATTATATATATATATATATATATATATATATATATATATATATATATATGCTGGGTTTCTTTTAATTTCTATTTAACAAATTCACAAGGTTTTGGTTTGCCTCTGTTTATAGTAGAAACCAATTGCCCAAAGCACCACACAGCCATGCCCAAGCGTTCTAACATTTTAGGCTCTTGTTCTTTGCCCGTGAGCCCAAGAAGATGGGTGAAGCGTTACCATCCTGGCTGCAAGCTAGATACTTTTATGATCTCAGTAGCTGAGATATATGGCATTACACACAATCTATCTACAAGAATTTATCTGAAAGTGTTGTGGAAATAATTGTAAATTGCTATTAATAAAAAGTTGAGCAAATTTGATTTTTGCATCCTTTGCTTTTAAAACACTGACAGAAAAATATTAAAACAATGACATATGTTCCACTTCATAAATCTAAACTTACATTCCATGTTGCTGGAAGCAAATGTTTCTAAAACACACAAATACATGCACATATATCTATTTAGCTAGAGTATTCAAAAATTTTATTATAGTTATCCGCATGAAGCAGTTTTACTAAAATGTCAACAACTGCAATTTTGCAACATCCACTTAGAATTTTAGCAATAGTATATCTTTTTATGTATTTATTTATTTATCTATTTAGAGAGAGGGGGAGGGGGAGAGAGAGGGAGAGGGGAGAGAGAGAGAGAGATCATGAGTGAAAAAATAGTTTAGAGATCTTCAGATATTCCTCAACAATTGCTTAGTTACAGAGGAGGGAGGGGAATAACAGAGAATTGAGCTGAAAAATTATTTCATTACAATTGTTTGGGTTGTTTTTGATTCTTTTCTTTTTTAATTAATTTACTTGAACCTGAACTGAAATTATGTTTCATTTCCAAGAAAATGTAGTCTTTTCTCAAGTCTTTGTTCACATGGATTGTTTAAGTTATTTTAAATGCTGAAAATAATGGTTGAATTATTTTCCTTTAAGGCCATTTGTTAAATATTTTAAAGCAAATGGTAAATGATTTGCTTTCCAATTAAAGTACCTTGGTGACAACATTTTAATATTTAAATAATACTTTCTATTATAGGCACAAGAACTGAAATTTTTTTTTTTGGGGGGGGGGAGCCAGTCGATTACATCAACCCCAGTACTCAACTGATACTTAATTTCTTAACCCCAAAAGAATGAAAGGCAAAGTCGACCTCGGTGGAATTTGAACTCAGAACATAGCGGCGAGCAAAATACTGCTAAGTATTTCATCCAATGCGCTAACGTTTCTGCCAGCTTGCCACATTTTAATATTTAAATAATATATACTATAACACAGTAAAAGGTGAATGAGAGGCTGTGGCATTCATTTCTTTCACAAGAATACTAATGATAGGGTAAAATGAGATGACTATGAGCCAGTATCAAGACCAACATGTGAATGTCTAGAAGACATTCCAAATATAGTTTTCTATATTAAAAGTGGCATAATATTGTTTATCTAAATGACTAATATTTTATAAATTAGAAAATTAGATAAACATAAAGTAAATCTAAATAGATATTTGTAATTGAAAACAATTAATAAAAGGCATGATGCTACAACTAAAACATTGATGTTAATTATATACTAATTTTTTTAAAGTTTTTATGTTTGTTTTTCTTTATATGTAAACAAATAAGTCTAACATTGGAAATGACTTTTCTTATTTGTAATTATTTTAACAACAGGTAGACAGTAAATAGGTAGGTGTATATATGTGTGCACACACGTGTTTAGCTAAAAATAGTTTAAACATATTTTTTAACAAAGACAACATTTACATTATGTAACATGTATTCTTCGCATCATATTTTAAGAATTATCATTAGCTCACTTGATAAGGTATTGGACTGTGTTAAAATTAGGCTACATTATGTAGGGGGACCAAGACAACCCTTATCCTCTCACCTAGCTGTAAAGCAGGAAGAGAAAATAAGATAAAGCTAATTACTGCATCAGCAGCATTAGATAAGTCATAGTAGTTTACCAATGAGTTTAAATTTAGCCAGGAGTTACCTTGGGGGTGGGGGATAGGTATTATTAGGGTGATTTCCAATATTTCCAGCATGGTCATGGCCTATGGCTGAAACCAATAAAAGAATGACCAAACTAGTTTTTAAAAGATTGAAATATTGAACATAATTTTTCTTTTACAGATGTAAAAACTAGGACCACGAATGAGAGAAAATAAATATATTTGAAAATATATATATATATATATATATATATATGGAAAAACAAATATATTTGTTTTAATGATTAACACACAAATGTTATGATGATTTGAAATATAGTGTGAATGTAATTATATTGATGATTAAAAATTTTAAATCTATAAGTTTAATAATAAAGACATATAAATGGAGGTAGCAGAATATATTTGAACATAATTTATAATTATTTATCTTACAGCATTACATTTGTAAACAACTCACTCTAGTCTATTAAACAATTTTGATTTAACATTTTTGGTGCCAATCTGCTCGAGACCACCTTTGATTCTATGATACAAAGTTCCTGTTTTAACCTTTTAGCTTTCAGATTACTCTTTCAAATGTAATGCTTATCTATTTGCATTACTTTGAATTGATCATGCATTATTTCATAACTTTGAAATTTTGATGACGTAATTTCTTTTTTTTTTTTTTCTTTTAATGATGTTATAGAGCAGATGTGAGAGGCCAAATTAGGCTGGTTTGAACAGAAAACAGGTAAAGTATTTTGACTGGATATGGCCTGTTTAAATGTTAATGGGTTAAAATGATTTAAACTAAAACCTACCATAAAAGTTTCATGTTAATTTATGTTCCAAACACCAGGTTAATAACGACATTTATTTTACAGCATAATTTTCAATATTAATTTAAGCAAATACAGTGTATTTTAGCAGAAATATGAAAACAAAATTTGATCTAAATTACAACCTTCCTTTACAATTTCATGTTAATCTATGTTCCTAATACCAGCTTAATGATAAAGTTTATTCTAATAAAATGTTTAGTGTTTTAAAAATTGACTGAAACAAAAGCAATGTAATTTAACAAGAATATAACAACAAATGGAGTTAAAGACTAAAAGATAATGTAACATAAAAACATACTAGTGTGGAAGATAAGCATTCCAAATAGAAAGCCGATAGAAAACAGAAAACAGAAACATCCTACATACACTAGAGGGGTAAAAAGAAAAGCCACTTCCTTCCGGAAACACAATGGTACAATCAAAGTAAAACAAGAACAAAACCAGAGTACCAGTATTAATTATTACTATTACAATAAACACTACCATTCCTTCATGCTGCCAATGCTAAATTCCTAGTCTTTAATAATGCTTATTGACAATAGATCCTGTAAGTTTAAATTCTTAAAAAATAAAAAATATATATATACATGTAAACATATATATGTAAAATATATATATATATATATATATATATATATATATATATATATATGTAAATGTAAAGAGAAAGGAAAGCAAATTAAATGTAAATACAATAAGGTTGGCAAAATGACAGGTTAGCTTATTAGCTTGAATAGCGCTATAGAAATCCATATGGACTAACACCCTACAATAAGTTCATTTGTCTGACTGAGTGCTACCTAGCATTCTCAAAGTTAATAACAGCTTTACACAAACCAACTGAATACTACCACAACTAATCTCTGATGGCATACAACACTGACAAGGGTCCATTCAGCTTCAGACTACTTGATTTTATGCCCACACACATTTATGAACATACACACACACACACACACACACAAATGTGTATGTGTGTGTGTGTGTGTCACTAACATCATACGAATATATAAACTAATGAGAGAACATGGAATAATTCTGTTTTGAAACAATGGATCTCAAAGTACATACAACTATAAATAATAGCATATAACTATTTACATGCTATAACATATAGTTGTGAAATTCATCAAGAACTCTATGATACTCTAAGAGGCAAATAACCAATGTAATACACATGCACAGGCATACATACATATACTAGATAACGAACATTAAATAATTGTTATCAACATTACTGTTATTTACCAATAGACAATTATATTGTTTTAAATTATAAAGAATTTCCAAATAAATTTATTTATTAAAATTCGACACTGCAAACTACCCGTTAATTGAATAAATATCAGTAAGAAATATGAAAAATATTAATTATTATTATAATTTTCAATAATTTACTTAGGAAATGAAATAATTAGCTGCCTTATTTATTTGTAACTAAATTTTGTGACAGAATCTGTAGGTTAAATTGCAAACTATCAAATACAGTTTAATTATTGATTGTTTTTTTTTTTAATGATTCTCACCAAACCTAATTCACAATTTCAACATTTATTTGATTTTCTATTTGTTATTGAGTTTTATGAACAGCCTAACAGGGAATATACGCATAATAATGATCAGATATTGAAAACTTGAAAGACTGAAAATGAATAGCAGATAATTAGCCTCCACTTTGCTAGTAATTTTCCAAAGAAAGAAATTCAACACAGATGGAACAGAAAATTATTCATAATCTTCACATCAACTGCTCTACCAGTGTCACCTTATGGTAAAGTGTTTACAAAGATCAGTAACAGTCAGGTATGTTCAGGATTAGTTTTGTTTCCTTTGTCTGAAAATATTCTTTAGCATCTTCTGGATTAATTATCACTTTAAGAGAAGTTAAATTCTAATGGTCAATTTTTTTAATTTGAGAAATGGTATTTTTAACGAATAATTTTTCATTATGTTTTATCACAGGCATAGGCATATGGTTTTGAGTTCAGTCCTGTTGAGTAGCATCTCATCTATAGCCCCATACTGACCAATGAGTAGATTTAGTAGATGGAAACTAAAATAAACCTATTGCATGTGTGTGTGTGTTTCTTGTCTCAACACCACGTAACAGTTGTAAATGAATGTAACTGTCATGCAAGCAGTGTCTTCCATTGCCAAAATATTCTGTGGAAACATGTCTGGTCATGAGGAAATATTATTTTGTTTGCAAGCAAGTGAGGGTTGGTGAAAAGGAGAGAATCTGGATAAAGAAAATCTACCACAATAAAAATCATCCAAACCATGAAAGGATGGAAAAGTGAACTTTAAAACAATGGTGATAAAATGACAATACTGATAGTTATTATAGATGCCTCTTTGTACCTCTTTCCAAAGTTCCTGAATAGCAATCTGTCTTTAATTATAAACCTCATATACTCCAAATAACTAGGTTATACTGACATTCACAATAATAACCACAGAAAACAACCAATAATCTACATGATAATTTTTTTTTTTTTTTCCATTTGTGAAACCCAGAAATAGAGACACAATTTATGTTTAAAAGGTTTCGTGGAAATATGTACTGGTATAACTTGCGTGAGTAAAATAATCATCTAAAAAGGAATACATTTCTACAATTTAATCAGAATAATGGATGGAGAAACTCATATTATATAGATCAAGAGAATTCAGCCATAGAACTTGCTCTCATAATTCATATAAAATGGTGGGGGGAGGGGAGAAAAAGTTATATTTAAATTAATGGTCTACCAAATTTTATTTGCATATTCAACAAGGGGAAAAAAAAGAAATAGATGATGTTGTTGATATTCCATTGTTCTTAATACAATACAGTATTATTAAATTCCCAGTTATTTTAAACTAGCACAGTCCTAACATTAGAACTACTTTTTAAAATAAATTACAAATCAATCAGTTTCCCTCTTTAATGATATTCTAATATATATTTAATAAAGATGAACATTTTAGAAAAAAAAAATTGTTGAATCAAACATGATGCAATATTTAATGTATCACTCAACATGCATGCATTATTCAATAGACAACAAGCTTACATCATGGCATTAATGGGATTTTGAAAATATTATTGTTTTATAAACAATGATCAACAAATTCATACTATATTACACCAACTCATTCTTTTACATCATTAATACTCTAGAGACAAGTATGAATATGACACACTTCTATTACAATCTTAAAAGCAAGATTTGATGTACAAACAAAACATTTAATTTTACAAGCTTTGCTAAAGGGATATTTTCTGTGTTAAATTGTTGACAATATAAATTCTAATTCAATTTTTAAAATGTACAACTTATAACAACACTACTTCTATATGTTGTCAAATGCTAAACACAGATGATAAAAATAAATTGTATGTATATATATATATATATATATATATATATATAAATAATGTTATATAGATCTGTATGGAAAGGTGTTTGTGTGTACAGGCAACTATTTACTTTTCTGCTTAGACTGTAAACAATATCTCCTAGATTAAAATATGTTTACAAGTAGAAGGAAAAAGAAAAGAAAGACAATTCTGAATTAAAACTAAACTTTCAGATGGCTGCTCATTTCATCGTCAAAGTTAAATAGTGTCAAAGATTGAACTTTTATTAATACAAACTTCAGTGACAGTTTTGCTACTTAATATTCAAAATTAACGGTTGTCTAATGTTGTTTTTTTTGGGGGTTTTTTTTTAAGAAAATGGCAATAAGCAAATGGAAACTGGCAAAGAGTTTAATTGCTTTGTCTGATTTCAGTTTGAGACATCAAATTGAAGAGATTTTTATCAAAATATTCTTTTACAACTTTAATTCATTTTATAAAACATAGTTAATGTAAGAGTCCAGGAAAGATCTTATTCTTGATAATACTTAGAATATTAATCAAAATTATACATCAAATATTATATTTACTGTTTTTGTTGCATAATGTAATACAGAGTTGATATGGTGTATGTTGATTACATATTCTGTTGGCGGTATCATCACTATTGTTTTAATATCCACTTTTCCATATTTGCTGAACTTCAATGGAATTTGTTGAGACTAATCTTTTATAGCCAGACACTCATCCTTTTGCTAAACCTCACCTGCTCTCAACTAATTTAATATTTTACCAAGGCCAGACATATTTTCACAGAAGATTGGAAATGAGTGACACTGCTTCTATGTTGGTGATAGTTGGTTACAACTGTCATGTGATATCAAAACAAGGACTATCAAGTACACACACACACATATATACAGGGTGTTCATAAATTATCTTTACAAGTTGAAAAATTCAGGAAAAAAATGAAAATCAAAAATAACTCAGTAGAGTTTATTGGTAAACAAATAAAAGTTTTATTAGAGACATCAGAACACATCTACATAGACTCCATTGGTTGCAAAGATGTTGATTGATGAATCTTGACTTTAATAGATAAAATAAATTGTGGAAGTTGTAAAGATAATTTATGAATACCTTGTATGTATGCATATATACTATTACACACACACACACAAACTTTCACTTTCCATCTACCAAATCTACTCCCAAGGTTTTGACTGGCCAGGACCATAAGAGAGGACAAAGATAACGACCTAATGTGCCACACAGTGGGGCTGAACCCAAATCTATATGGTTGGGAAGTGAACTTAAACATCCAACCATACCAGCATCTATTATTTACAAATCTTCTGACTTCCTTTCTCTGTTCTCTCTCTAATACCTATACCAGTTCTTACTTGATATTTTCAATATGAACATAATTTAATATTACTGAATGAATTATATACATATACATCAGGTTACTGAGAATATATATTTTTCAAATATTTCACCTTTAAAAGGATGATATACTGTATGAAGTGTAGTGCAGCAGTCAGATCTTTGATCCTGTATTCTTGTAGGTCTTGGTGATGGCAAGGAAGCACAGTTGCAGAGCAAGAGTCACTAAATATTTGCATTTATCTCTAGTTGTGTTGATGCCCAGCACAGACTAATAGTAAGCGATATGATGTTGAAATGCAATCTGAAACTTCCTTTAATTAACTGAAGAATGCGAATTAATTTGCACTTGCAGTTTGGTAAAAATCATACATTTGTTTATCTTTACATTTATCAACCCAAGACCACATGACTAGTTCAATTAGACTATTAATATTTCATAAATTAACGTTTATGTATCAATGACAAGATGAATCTAAAATTAAATCGGCAGACAATAATACATTATATTTTCTCTATTCAGTTGATACTCTTGTTGTGTAACATTGCAGTCAGTCTTAACTCTCGATACCAACCCATCTGAAACTAGCTCTGGTTCCATGACACAAACTTATCACTTACCACAGTCTTCTGCATTAAAACTTTCCATCAAAATTTCATGCTAATTTAACTCTTTAGCATTCAGATTATTCTGTCAAATGTAATGCCCATTTATTCACATTGTAATCATACATCGTCTTGAAGCTTTGAGATTTTAATGTGATAGTTTTTTTTTTTTTAAATGATATTGTAAGAGAGGCCAAATAAGGCCAAAGAAGAATATTTGGGTCGGATATGGTTGGTTTAAATATTAGAGGATTAAGTTTCAAACACCTAATTAATAATGACAAAGTTATTTGACTAAACTCTTCCTTTTCTTTTTGTCAAAATTAATTGAAACACAAGTAATGTATTTCAACAGAAACAAGGTAACAAAAGGGTCACTCAAACAGGTCAACAAAAGGTCAAATGACTAAATGCAGTCCACTGACTCACTTCTCTGAAGATACACCATGTCTCTACCAAAATGACAAACACACTGTGTACTCTAACATTAAATGGTTTCTTGCAGGGGTCACCAAACTATGGCCGCGGGCCGGATCCAACCTGCTAGGTCAGTTCATCCGGCCCACCACCGCATTGTATCTTTTGTGTAAGTTCCTGCAATGAGAGTTCCTTTGTCTCTGGTATGGCATCAGTGTTTGGAACAAGCTATGTCTGTGAGCAAACGTTTTCGAAAATGAAGTATGTGAAGTCGGCATATCAAACAAGGTTGACTGATGAACATTTGAAAGGAATTCTCTTGGCTGAATGCAGCAATTACTTAAGTAAATATTGATGATATCTTAAAAGCTAAACACCAGTTTCACAAACCTCACTAATCTTTTTTGCAGCTTAGTTTGTGAGATTCGGATATGTGCGCACTGGGTGTGATATAACTATCTTATTGCTGACGTCACCTTTAATAACTTACTGGTAAATAAATATGTTGGTTGTCTTTATTTTTTGTGTATTCACTGTATTGTATTGAACAAAATGGTTATGTGGCCCACACTATCAATCTCTCAGTTATCTGGCCTGCCATGGAAAAAGTTTGGTGACCCCCTGGTTTACTGCATAAAGTGCCAAGTGGTCCTGTAGGTTCTTGTGATGACAGAGGTGGGTCGTAAATGAAGTAGACTTCACTAGGAACCTATAGAGAGTGCTCCTTTGCACTTACCTCTGGTGGCGTGGACCCTAACACAGAATTTGGAACTTATTGATGTTACTGCTAGTTGTGCACACTTTTCTATATTTCTTAAGACTGTGTGTGTGTGTTTCTGTGTGTGCAGGCACACACATGAAGACAGCGTAGTGTTCACAGCCCTTTTCTTACCATATTTCTGTTGAAATACACCACATTTGTATCAATTAATTTCAAAAATAATGAAGAACTTAATAAAATAACTTGAACATTATTATGCTGATGTTTGGGACATAAATTAACATGAAATCTTGATGGACAGTTTTAATTCAGATTAGTTTAAAATGAGAAGTTGACATCATAGAATTAAGGCCAATCTCAGGCAGGTTGATATCAAACAGTTTTAAGATAGCTTAAGAACTGATAATGTTACAGTTGATAATTTGTTATTTGAAAAAGATTGATAAACTCTTAATATTCACTGCACATGTTAAAAAAACTGTCAACAGGTTGTTATCAAAAAGGCTATGGTAGCATTATAAAAGTCTTCTTTGATAATGTAGAAGTGCATGAGTATTTGAGAGCAATAAAACATAATAAATGAGTTGAGTGGCAAATGAGCAATAGATTCAAGCATTCTACAGTAACAAACCTTCACACGTGATCTGTAAATGAGTCTGGGGTGATGTAAAGAGTGTGCAAGTTTGCGTTCTCTGTAATAAATAAGTTGGGATCCCAGAGAATACGAATATAATCCATGACAAATTCTAACATAACTATTTTTGCATATGAGTTACCATTGCTCTGTTTTAAATAGATATACTGCATGTGACTGATCTTCACATGCTTCATTTTGCATTGTTTGAACATCTTCTCTGTCATAAATTTTATCAAGTCAGGAAAGTAGGTAGGTTGAGGATAATTCCTAATATTTTTGTCTTCTTTGTGGTATGTTTATGCTGTTGAGAGTGACAGCTGGTTGTATGTGATGTTCTTTGATGTTGCTGGTGAGAAGAGAGATGATGGATGTGGTAGGCAAGTACATAGGGCATATTTGTTTGGAGCCAGCCTGCTATCTCATGGTGGTGTTGGTTGTTGTTTAACCCCAGGTCATCCCTGATCAGGGGAGTTGGAACAGTTGTGAAACTATATCTGGGGGACAGTAGGAATAAGTATGGCAAGAGTTGTGTGTGTGTCGTAATTAATGAGAAACATTACATGATATAAATTAAAACCATTAGGTAACAAAATGGATTTTGCAATACTTCCTTCAGAAAATATTAGATTCTAGATACATTATTGTTTACTACTTACACTTGGCATATTATCACAGTTTATTAGCCAGGGTCTTGAATTTTAGGGATTTGTCTTTAAGACACATTTAATATTTCATTGGCGAAGTGGCTGAGTGTTCGAAAGCATGTCCTGAATTTTTTGTTTAGTGTTTTTGTTAATGTGTATGAGTTTAAGGCCTGTGGGTTAGTGGTTAGGGTATTCAGCTTGCAATCGTCAGGCCATGAGTTCAATTTCCAGCAGCACATTGTGTCCCTGAGCAAAACACTTTATTTCATGTTGTTCCAGTCCACACAGCTGGCAAAAATGAGTTGTACCTGTATTTCAATGGGCCAGCCTTGTTGCATTGTGTTACACTGAATCTCCCCATAAACTACGTTAAGAGTACAAGTGTCTGTGGAGTGCTCAGCCACTTGTATGTTAATTTCATGAGCAGGCTGTTCTGTTGATTGAACCAACTGGAACATTAGTAGAAATACACTTCTTTTGTTTCATTTATATTTTTAAACAATGAACAATTTAATAAAATAACTTTGCTATTATTTAAGCTGATGTTTGGAACAAGATTTTCGTTTAGATCATCTTAAGCAGTAAGTTTGTATCATAGAACCAAAGGAGTCTCAGGTGGGTTGGGTATCAATAGGGTTAAACAAGAGGAAGGGCTCTGCTTACAATCTTCACAGCTTCTTAATAGAATTCAGGTATATTTTCAGTTTTGTTGACACAATAAGAAGAAATACTGTATTTTCCTACCATACAAAACCTTCCTTATAGATTTTGCAATTTTAACTACAGCTGTTACTGGCAATCAGGTATGATTTGATATCATGTATCACATTTTAGGTGTCAAGTAGTCATGAGCAGCTCAAAAAAGATGAAAAGAAAGAGTTGTATCAGTTGTGACTAAAAGCGTGAGAATATTTGCATCCAACCAAAACAGTATTTTTCCATCCAAAATTTATGGTGAATAGTGACAGGATATGTTAAAAATTCAATAAGATTTAGCAATGAAATTTAGATATTGACAGATCTAACAATTAAATGACAAAGTCAAAAAACAAACAGTATATATACTTTATATGCTTTACACAACAAGCTACACTTTAAATAAACTTGCAGATTTACAACAAAATAAATGATCAACAAGTAAGGTATACAAAGGAGCGATAATTACATTTGACCATTGACTGCCTTACATCAGAAGATCTAACTATTACGTAGACTAGTGACCCTTAATCTTTTGTGGTTTAGTGCTCCTTTTTACTGAAGAGCATTTTACAAAGGCCTCTCCACATGTTTGTGCAAAAAAAAAAAATACTAGTAATAATAAATAAATAAAATAATAACAAGAACAAAACAGATTATTTTAATCAAGCAGAAGCTAATTCTGTGTATTAGTTTGTCATCAGTCATGCTTCATCTCACTAATAATACAAAGGTTTTTTTCTTTAAATGGTGTAGCTGTAGGCAAAGGCATGGCTTTGTGGTAAGGAAGTTTTCTTCCCAACCACATTCAGTTTCACTGCATGGCATCTTGGGCAAGTGATTTATATTAAAACACCAGGCTAACCAAAGCCTTGTGAATGGACTCGGTAGATGGAAACTCAAAGAAACGTGTGTGTGTGTGTGTGTGTGTGTGTGAACGTGTGTGCGCTGTGTCTTCTTGTCATGACATCATTTAATAGTCGTAAATGAACAACCATTTGAGCACTGGAGTTGTTGTAATTGAGTGGGCCTCTCCTGCAAAATTTCAGTCCTTGCCATTGTATTAGAAAGCATTATTATTATCATGGTTGATCAGAATATAGGATATGAAAGAGAAAGAGACATTTAGCTGCTATTTCTAGCATGTGAAGGGGCCATCTAGAAGCATTTGAATACAGCAGAAGTTGCTAATTCTGTTGACAACGAATTCTTTCTCTACCTTCCTCTTTCTCTCTCTCTAAATTTCATGTAAAAATCAAATTGTGAGTAGCATGTAGAATGATGCACCACGGTAGCAATTGAGACATGTGGATTGAATGTAGAATATCAGTAAAGGCTGGAAAAAAACAAGTCAGATATGATCTGTTGGACATGTAACATTAACATGCATCAAAGACAAGTTCACAGGTGAGCTGAGAGCACTCTCTCGGTTCAGCATTAAAAGCAGTGTCTGATTTATGTGGGAGATCTAACGTTGCATTGGTATGGACATGTGATGTGAATAGATGATGATTGCAAAACATAACGGTGATGTGTGCTAACTGCAGATCTAAAAATTCATACATCTCAAATGAAATTGCTAAATGGATATTGTATTGAATTACCAACTCATAAGTCTTGAGTTCAACTTTATGGTATACATTTACTCATATAAGGTGCAGCAGAAAAACATTCCGTATTTCATATGGCCATTGATGTGGTAGTAATGAAGCTAGGCAGGTGATAATAGCGTTTTCATGTAACTAGTGTTTTACTTTTCGTTTTTCAGTTACAATCATAGTTTGGACTGGGAAACACTGAATTTTCTAACATTTGTTTAAGAGTAGTATTTGTGCCACAGCCTCTATATTTGGACAGAGTGCTTAATCCTATGAAATGTGGTTCCTTGAGATAGCAGAGAGACATACCATTGAATTTAACAGCTGCCATATCCAGTGAGAGGAAACCCTTGCCTATTTAACTCATTTAATATCAATCCATCCAAAACCATTCCTGGTTCCATGATACAAACTTCCTGATTTAAAGTGATCTGAATTAAATTCCTCCAAAATTCTATGTTAATTTATGTTTCAAACACCAGTTCAATAATAAAATCATTTTACTAAATTCTTCATTATTTCAAAATTAAGTGAAACAAAAGCTGTGTATTTTCAATAGAAATATGATAGTAAAATGGTTAGTACCAAAAAACTCAGGTTAAGCACTGGCTATAAGGAGATATTTTTTAACAGTTCATATTTATATCTAGATTAACAGAACCAAAGTGGAAGCTTGTGGCCTAGTGGTTAAGGTGTCAGCACCATGATTGCAAGATTGTGGTTTCGATTCCTGGACCGGGCGACGCGTTGTATTCTTGAGCAAAACACTTCATTTCACGTTGCTCCAGTCCACTCAGCTGGCAAAAATGAGTAACGCTGCAATGGACTGGTGTCCCATCCAGTTGGGGAACACATACGCCATTGAAACCAGGAAACTGGGCCCATGAGCCTGGCTAGGCTTTAAAAGGGCGCAAAAAAAAAAGAATCAAAACAAATATCCTCATTAATAAACATAAATGCATAAAAAAAAATCAAGTGAGCTATCAGGTCTTATTTTAACAGCTTCAAACTAGTTCCTTCAGTGACTAACCACAATCAACAATTTCAAAAAAATGTAAATTAAAAATGGTAACAAAAATATTTAATACATTTAAATTATTTACAGAAACATCTACAAAACTTCTTCTCCCTCCCTCATTCAGTGCATGAATGATTCACCCTTATACTTCACAACATGATCTACTTTAATTGATTGTACTGAACTAAAGATTCTGGAGTTTAATCAGGAGTCACTTTACTGCAATCATCGAGATGTTATGAAATATTGACTTCAATTATTTTGGTATTAAAATCAACTGAATATTCACTGAAGCTAATTCTACTACTACAAATCAATTATAGTAGACATTCAACATTGTAAGAATATACTATAAATAGCCATGTTATATCAACGTAAGTAGGAAGTACGGTTAATATTAGCAATATTTAGTTGAGTATCATCAGATGAAAATTAATGGATATACTCAATAATGAATACATGAAACAAAATCATTAGCATCATTTGTTAGAAATAGAATTCAAATAAATAAATAAACAGCTGAAAACAAAAATTGCCATTTAACTTCTAAAGAAATTATGCAAAGAGTTTGCTAATTTATTCCAACAGCAGTTTTAATTTATTTTTAATTTCTTAACAACACACAGCTGACATAAAACTACTGTTACATTTTGTATGTACATTTAATCTCTCTGTAAGTACTTAAAATTCAAAATAAAGATGCATCTCTACATAATAATAGCTGAAATAAATGTTGGTTAGTTGGGTGGTTGATTTCTCAAGTTACATTCTACATCATATAGAGCAGTGGTGCTCAACACTTTTTTCCCTATGAGCCTCTTTCATTCCTATTCTATACAGATGAACCCCTCCCCCGCTTAACCATCCAATGTTTCAAAAATCTTATACAGGCGTAGGCATGGCTGTGTAGTAAGATGCTTGCTTCTCAGCCACATGGTTCCAGGTTCAGTCTCGTTGCATGGCACATTGGGCAAGTGTTTTCTATTATAGCCTTGAATCAACCACAGCCTTGTGAGTCGATTTGGTGGACAGAAAATGAAAGAAGGCCATCATATATCTGTGTGCATCTTTGTGTCCCACAAAATTCCTTGATTTATGTTTCAAACACCAGCTTAATCACAATTATTTCACATAATTATTTTTTTAAATTAATTGAAGCAAAGGCAGTGTATTTTAACATAGATATGGTAACAAAAGAGTTAAAATGGCTAAGGCACTTTTTCATCCAATATATATTATCATCTGTTCACATTATATATATCTCCCCTTAACAGTTTAGCCACTAGTCTTTTATGCATTAGTTAATCACTCCCATGCTTAACCATTTTATCTTTTGTCACCAGTTTAAATTACCTGTAATAAAATATATTTGTGGAAAAATAATTAATGTTTGAAATATTACCATATTCTAAATTCATTAACTTTCAAGTTTAACTGTAGTATTTCATTTTCAAAGCCATAATTTATATGTCAGACACTCAGTGACGCTTACAGCATTATTAAACGCTAAGACATTTAGTTCCCTCTTTACACTTTAGTAATTTTAAACTATACATTAAAAATATTTTTTTTTTACTTTCAGTTTTTCAGTGCACAGTACATTTCTTGTTGCTGTTATTATTATTATGTTTGTATGAGTTGAATACAACTCTTACCCCAAGACCTCAAGAGACAGCAAGTTATACGTTCAAGTGGACATTGTGACTAGGATGGTTGACAACTGCTGTGTTTTGGGGGAAGAATATAGTTTGGTGAAAGAGATTTGCGTTTCAATTGTGTATCTTGGATTTGTAAGGAATATTGTTTTTAGAAAATGTCTTTTAAATAATATGTGAAAAAAAGATTGTTTTGGACTTATAAAGACAGAATTTTTCATTTATTATCAATTATCATTATAATACCATTATTATTACTATTATTATTATAATATCTTTGTCAAGTATAGTAAACGCACATAAAATTACAGCTATAATAAATTTTCTTAATTCTATACTTTAGCTTTTCTGTGTTACATTTTCTTCAGAACACCAGATTAATTAAGTTTGCAGTGTTATACTTGTTTTAAAATTTTTTTTAGTTAACTGATTTAACATTAATTATTTGTTGTCAAACATCTTTCTCTGACACAACTCTTTTTAAGACCATTTTATTTCTTTTGCAATACAATATAATACGACACATCCATGCTCAATAATATGTTTCATGGTTTCTTTGCTGTGTGGTAAGAAGGTTGCTTCCCAAAAACATGGTCCCAAGTTCAATCCCACTGTATGGTCCTTTAGACAAGTGTCTTCTATAGCCTTGGGCTGACCAAAGCCTTGCTTGTGGATTGGATAGACAGAAAACTGAAAGAAGCTCATCCTATATGTATATATCTATGTGTGTGTGTGTGTCCTTGTGTCTGTGTTTGTCTCTCACCACTACTCGACAACCGGTGTTGATGTGTTTAAGTCCAGGAAATTTAATGGTTTGGCAAAAGAGGACAATAGAATAAGCGCTAGGTTTGAAAAAATAGGTCCTGGAGTCAATTTGTTTGACTAAAACCCTTCAAGATGATGCCCCAGCATGGCCGCAGTCAAATGACTGAAACGAGTAAAAGGTAAAAGATAACGAACTGTTCTCGATTGTCTTTGCTTTAAAGAAATCTAAATTAAAACTTCCCGTGTAAATTTCATGTTAATTTATGTTCCAAACATCAGCTTAACCCTTTTGATACCAACCTGCCGAAAACTATCCCTGGTTATATTATACAAACTTCCTGTTTTCAAATGACCTATGTAAAAAAAAAAAAAATCTTCCATCAAAATATCACATTAAGTAGTGTTCTAAACACTAACTTCAATAATGACAAAATTATTTTACTAAATTCTTCATTATTTCCAAAAATAATCCAAGGATTAGGCTCAAATGAAGATTTTATCTGTGGCCAAAGGAGAAGAGCTGAAAATAGTTTTAGCTTAAATCTAGGAACCTTGGATTTTATTAATATGAAATCCTATGAAAGTATTCTACGTAGCAAACACCTCAAACTCATTCCAGTGAAAGAAGGTTGCTTACACTGATGATGATGAACATGGAAGATCAAACAATACACTTCATTAGTTAGAGTACTGTTACATTCAAACAGTTAAAGCTGTCTTGAAATTGAAGAGATTTGAATAAAATCAGTTTTACAACTCTATAGAATACTGACATTTAGTAAACTAGCGTAGGTGGAAAATTTTGTTTATCACTTATGCTAGAATATCAGGGTGGGGTGGGGTGGGAGGGGAGTATTCTACTATGATCAGCCATTTAAGTTTATTAAGACTGTAAATATATGCCACAAATATTCAAATAAATAATAAATGTAGAATATGATACGAAACCTAATTTTGCAGCTAGGAGAACAATAGTTAGATTGGAATGAAATGTCTGTAGGAGCAGGTATGGTTGTGCAGTTAAGAAGTTTGCTTCAGAATCAGAGTTTCAAGTTCAGTCCCACTGCTTGGTTGGACAAGTGTTTTCTACTCTAACCCTGGGTTGACCAAAACCTTGTAAGTGGATTTGGTAGACAGAAACTGAAAGAAGCCTGTTGTATATGCATGTATATATGTATATGTAAGTGCATGTATGTTTGTGTTTCCTTCTCTTTACATCACAAAAACATGCCTGGCCTTGGGGAAGTATTACCTTGCTTGGAAACAGGTGAGGTTTGGTGACAAAAAGTGCATCCACACATAAAAAAAATTGCCTCATTAAACTCCATTTGACTTACGCAAAAATGGAAAACAGGGCGCTAAATCAATGATGATAACTTAACTTTGATAAAGACACAATTTTCAGTGAAAAAGTTCAATAACCTACTTTTCTCAGCCATCAGCGTTTTCTACTCAATTTGGCTGGTGATAATGAAAGGAAAAGATAAATCTTGTACAATATAAATGAAATTGTATGTTATCATTTAGGTTTGCTCTGCAAATGTTCATTTTTCCAAATATTTGTGAAATAAAACATGACAGAATCACTTTGCAACAACAACTTACTGTCAGATTAGATATTACAAATGTATTTGAACCTGCATGGTCAGGTTAAAAAAACAGGGGCTTTTTTGTTTTTTTCCTTTGTTTCTTTTCCAGAGATGTCTCATAGTTGAACATTACTCACTAGAATCAATGTTATGAACAAAAGTGTGTTGAGATTTCCATAGATATAATTAGCTAACCCTTTAGCATTTAAACCAGCACTATGTGACCAAAATTCCCCCTTTGTTTTATGTTCAAACTGATCAGATCCAGGCTCTCACAGCTACCCTACAATGTTATTCTACATTAAACAATCATGTCACCAAAATCTCAAAGTTATGAGATAATGCATGATTAATTCAAAACAATGTGAATCAATAAGCAGTACAGAATAATCTTAACACTAAAGGGTTAAGACTTAGCAAAATCATCAGAGCACTGGACAAAATGCTGTAGTATTTATTAAAAAGAGGAGGGTAAGAAGAAAACCCATAACTGAGTGGGGTCGTAGTAGAGGGGGAGATGGGTAACATTATGCCAGGTGTTGAGAGGGTAAAGTATGATAGAGGGGCAGGCAAAGGTGTGTTGTTATAGAAGAGATACATAGCTACCTTGCACTATATGGAAATGATTGGGAATAGTTGGAAAAGAAAAAAAAATGAAGATATTGATGATGAAGTGTCAAGCATAATCTAGTTACGACTCAAGTAGAAGATATGTAAATAGAAGAGAACATCTAAAGAGTAGAAAATAAAATGTGTTGGGAGTGGGTCAAATGTGGAAATGTTTCAGTTGTAGAGGCAAACTACAGAAAACATAAGTGATAAGATCAGAGTTGGGAATGGTGGGCTCACAGTTCAGCTGATGAAACTGTGAAACTGGTTCAATGTATGTCATCATAAAAAACTGGATGCTAAAGTAAGGTTGAATAACGACGACAATAAAACCTGGTACAATGTTTAGAAAAATATCAATTCTTTTTTTTTTTTTTTTACATACAACAAATTAATTAAATGCCAAAAATTAATTTCTTGATAATATGAACACTTTTAGAATTCCTAAAGGTGAAAAACTTTATACTAACAACCATTAAGTAAAGAGAAATCATTTTATAATATAAAAACAATTGATGCCAGAGTACTAAGTTTAATGCAAACAAAAAGCATCATGGCCTAAGAACAACAAACAATCTTGGATTAAGGCCGCTGTTACAAAGGAAGTAAACAACACGTTTTCAGTCAACAATGCAAACTATAATTTCAAACCCCTCCAACTCCTTTATCTGTCAACCATTTACTGATACTACTTGTATTGAGGTTATGAAAACCAAGACATTTGTGATTGTGAAAGCCATAATTAAACTGAGAAATACCAAATAATTATTGACTTCATCATCATCATCATCATCGTTTTAAAGTCCACATTGCTATGCTTACATGGCTCAAATGGAATTCGCTGAGGTACATTTCTACAGCTGGATACCTTCCCTGTCACCAACCCTCATCTGTCTCCAAGCAAAGTAATATTTCCCCATGGCAAGACATGTTCTTATTCATTAACCAGCCAACTTTGAAACCACCTCTGGTTCTATGATAGAAACTTCCTGTTTAAAATAATCTAAATTAAAACTTCCCATTAAAATTTAAAGTCAATTTGTTTTAAACATTTTACAAACATTATTTTATTAAATTCTACACTATTTTCAAAATTAACTGAAACAAAAGCAGTGCATTTCAACAGAATTATTGCTTTAAAAAAAAGCGTTAGATATTCAAAGATTATAATTTTTGTACTAATTATTAGCTTTAACATTATAAGTAACACACATCTATGACAAGTCCACTTTTCCATGCTTACACAGCTTAAACGAAATTTGTCAAAGCATATTTTTTTTACAGCTGAATGTCCTGTTTGCCACGAACACTCACTCCTTTCCAAGCAACGTAATATTTACCCACAGCTAGCCATGGATTTATTGAATATTCAAAAGATTATAGTTTTAGTATTAATTAGCTTCAAAATTTAGAGTAACATGCATTCTTAACAATATTTATCATAAAATAAACTATATACAACTGCCCTATGTGTTTCAGTTAGTTTTTAAATCAAAATTATCAAGAAATTTCAGTTGTTTAACCCTTTAACATTCAGATTATTTTGTCAAATGCCTTGCTTATTTATTCACATTGTTTTGAATTAAACATGCATTATCTCATAGCTTCAAGATTTCAATGACATGATTGTTTATTTTTAGAATGACATTGTAAGGTAGGTGTGAGAGACCAGATCTTGCCATTTTGAACATAAAAGTAGTAGAATATTTTGGCTGAATATGACCAATTCAAATGCTAAAGGGTTAATAAAGACTGAAATTTCAACCAAAGGTATATTAAAATTATGATACAATTTTACCTAATGAATTTTTGTTTTTCTGCACCATTTAGGGTAATAATAGAATGTTGATGAAAATTCTCCATTGCATATCAACTTTATAGTTTGTAGTCATTACAGGCCTGTAATATGTGATCACCTATTACAGGTTGGCATATTCAAAAACTTAATGCATATTTCTTAGAAAATATTATAATTAAGTAAATAAAGAACACACCATCACAGTGAAAAAGAAAACAAGAACTAAGTTTTACTTTTTTAAACTAAATATTTAAATTGTCAATTTAGATGTTGACAAAACATGTGAAAGTTCTGATGAATATAGTATCGAAATAACGAATAAAATGGAAAGGAAAAAAAAAAAGAAAACTTTTCAAAATTTACTCTGAATAATATCCATTTTTTGGTTGTTCTTCAGGTATAGCTGTACACAGACACATCCATATATATATATACATACATATATATATATATACACACACACACACACACACACATATATATATATACATACACATACATGTATGTCTGCATGTATGTACACAAACATACAAATTGCACATGCATATGTATATACATACACATATACACACATGCATATACATACACATATGCATATACACACATGTGCATAGACATACAGATACAAATACACACACACAAAAATTTTACACATATAGACACATTATATAAATACATGGATACACACATGTACATGTACATACAAACATGTATGTGCGTGTGTGTGTGTGTATATATATATATATATATATATATATATATATATATATGCATGCATATACACAGATACACATCAATATATACAATTATATATCTTCTGTTCTTTTCATTCCATGAAAACGCCTTCAGTTTTTCACATTTGATAGTTGTTTTCAGAATGTGTCTTTATTTAGAACCAGCATCTAAATTACCTCCACCCCTAATACTGAAACAGACTACCCCATTTCATAACATAGAAACTTGGTCACATGAAATCAACAGTAGAGTATTTTCCAGTGACACCAACCATATAACTCCTGGCTGTCACGACTGTTACTTTGTACCTATTTGAAGTTCCTGCATACCACTCATCTTTTTTTTTTCTGGAATAACCATAATAGGAAACTGTCTTTGGCAGTTGTGACTTCTTAAGATCATAGTTAAACTTCACATGGCATGTGCAATGCATAATACTTGACAGTAAAGAATCATGAGTTAACTCACCGGACATGTGATTTAGTGCATGCCAAAACTGGTTATGGTATCTTTTTTTAGAAAGATCAGTAGAAGTGGTTATAAATACATCTAACAGATGTATTTCAATTAACAGGCAAGTATCAATGTGTGGTTAAGACGTTCAGTTTGGAATCACGTGGTTTTGGGCATTGTTTTCTACCATAAATTTGGTAGATGAAAACTGTGCAGCTACATGTAGATACTCATGTGTGTGCACATATATACACACATGCATGCACATGAGCATGTCTTTCAAAATTTATTGAACAAAATCTAATACATTAAAACTTCCCATTACTAAATAGGAGCAAGCATGGCTGTGTGTTGTTAAGAAGCTTGCTTCCCAACTACATGGTTCCAGGTTCAGTCTCACTGTGTGGTACCATGGGCAATTATGTCCTACTATAGCCTTGGGCTGATCAAAGCTTTGCGAGTAGATGTGATAGATGGAAACTGAAAGAAGCCTGTAACATATATGTATGTATGTGTGTGTGTGTGTATTTTTGTGTCTGTCCCCCTCCACAGCTTGACAACTGCAGTTAGAGTCTTAACATCCCCATAACTTAGCAGTTCAGTAATAGAGACCAATAGGATAAATACCAGGATTAAAAACAAAAGAAGTACTGGGGTTGATTTGTTTAGCTAAAAATTCTTCAAGGTGGTGCCCCAGCATGGCCACAGTCGAACGACTGAAGTAAGAAATTAAAAGATAAATCTGGTATACAAAATTGAGGCAGTATTACACTAAAATAGGCATCTATGAATCATCATGTATATACACCCATGACAGGCCAGTTACAGGGGATATTTATCCCAAGTTAACATTTCTGATGAATGAAGATGCAATGTTAAAAACACAATTATTAGAGGGTGATGAAACTTCATCCCAGCAGTGGCCAGCAAGAACATCAGGTGCATTTCGGCCTTCTTGTGACAGTACATGTCACTGTAAAGAGCGATTTTTGTGTCCCCTTCTGATATTTATTGTTTTCAAAATAGCATGTCTTGAGAGGTTATCTAGGACAGATACCATAGCAGCTGGCCCATCCTTTAGCATTCAGATTTCTGTCAAATATAATTGCTAATTTATTCACATCATCTTAAATTATTCATACATTAACTCACAGCTTTGAGATTTTGATGATGTGATTGTTTATATTTAGAATGACATAGTAGGATAGGTGTGAGAGTCCAGATATGGGCAGTTTGAACATAAAACATGTAGAATATTTGGGCTGGATATGGCCAGTTTAAATGCTAATGGATTAAATATGATACACAGTGGTCACTTTAGTTACTATATTTCTGTTCAAAGACACTGTCTACATTTTAATTAATTTTGAAAATGATAATTTTGGCTTTATCAAACTGGTGTTTTGGAATATAAGTTAATATGAATTCTGATGGAAGGTCTTAATTTAAATCACTTTAAAACAGGAAGTTTGCATTTATAGACAGTCTCAGGCAGGTTGGTATCAAAAGGTTGAAACAGAAATAACCAGTAGTATTTTTTATCCAACTGAGTTATCTCTCCTTAGATCAATGTCCATTTTACATTTGACATTTTAAGAGATTCGCGCACACACACACACATATAAAAACACATAGCAAGTGGTTTCAAGCTCCAGTCCATGTGGTACCATCACTACTATAGCTGCAGTTTGACCAAAGCTTTCAGAGTCACAAATAGAAAAGCACATCAAATATATTATATGACTGTGTTTCAGTATTTGTTTACTCACATTTTCATGTTGGGACTGATACAAGAATATTGTCTTCTATTTACACTTCCATAAACGACATGTTCCATAGTTTGGTGAATTTTGTTGGTTTTGATGTGGGGTAAAACCAGTAGAACAAAAATGCCTACCTTGATAAGCAAGGCTTGGCAATAGGGCAGGCAACTGGCCATAGAATGCTACCAGACTATGTCACAGCCAACACATGGTAGCATGGAAAAACAGATGCAAAACTATACGATACGTGTACACACACATACAAGTATATATAAACACATACACATACATGTGCATGCAAACACATATACATACACACGCGCATACACACCAACATTTGTATGTGCATGTATGTATATTTTATATATATACATATATATATATATATATATATGTTATTGTGTTTTTGAACTATATATATATATATATATATATATATATATATATAGAGAGAGAGAGAGAGAGAGAGAGAGAGAGACAGACAGACAGACAGACAGAGAGAGATGGCTACATACACATACACGTATACATAATACACATATATATCTTACTTGTATTTATATGCATTGCATAAAAGTTTTCTCAATTTAGTTTTGTTCAAACTTCCTAATTTTGGTTCACTCAATTTAGTTAAAGAAAAAACAGAAAAACACGAAACGTATTCTCAAAAATATTCCACATTAAAATTTTATTTGGTGACAGAGAAGTTATTATTTGCACGTACAATTTCTTTAGAATATTTCTGAAAATGTTTCCACTTTTCTATTTAATTACTCAGGATATACTTTGTCAATTTTTCTTTGATATTTTTAAATCAACAATTTTGATAAATATACATTACATAATGAGAAAAGAAAACAAATTTATAAGTATTTATTTTTCAAATGAAGCTTTACTTTTATTTTTCACTTTAGCTTTTTAATGTTTATTTCTATACAATTCTCTACAAGTCTTTCTTTATACACATCCAATTTGTGTATTGAATTCACTTTTACATAATTATCATCACCCACACTTTAACCACTATGCTGGTATGAATAATTGCATAAAAATGCATGTCAGTCCTTTGTTTTCACCTAAGTTTTATTTAATTTCAGACATTTTCTATATTAGTATTTTAACATACTAACACATACATTTATCATCATCATTTTCATTTTTTTACTGTCCACTTTTCCATCCTTGCACAGATTGGACAGAATTCATTGAGGTAGATATTCTATGGCTGGATGCCTTTCCAGTTGCCAACCTTCACCTGTTCAAATTAAGATACTATTTCCTCTTGGCCAGACAGAAGATTGGAAATGAAAGACACTGCTTGTATGATGGTGATGCTCATTTACAACCATCACATGATGTCAAATGCAGGAGACAGTAAAATACTCACCTATGCACAAGCATATACATTTACACATACACACACATACATCCTGGCACTCCATTGGTTACAATGTTAGGATTCCATTTGATCTGGTCAACAGAAGAGCCTGCTCGTGAAATTAATGTACAAGGACTAATCCTTTTTGCTAGTGGACTGGACTGAAGCAACATGAAATAAGGTGTCTTGACATAACTCATCACTGGGAATTGAACTCATGACCTTATAATCATGAGCCGAATACCCTAACCACTAAGCCACGAGCCTTCACACACACACACATCATCATCATCATCATCATCGTTTAACGTCCGCTTTCCATGCTAGCATGGGTTGGACGATTTGACTGAGGACTGGTGAAACCGGATGGCAACACCAGGCTCCAGTCTGATTTGGCAGAGTTTCTACAGCTGGATGCCCTTCCTAAATGCATACAAACATACATATATGCAAAAGGGTGGCTGTGTAGTTAGAATTTGCTTCCTAAATATTTAGTTCTGGCTTCAGTTCCACTGTCAGTCCATGACTATTAGCAAAAGACATTTGCCCAAGGTGTCACGCAGTGGAACTGAACCCAAAACCCATGTGGTTGGGAAGCAAACTTCTTAACCACAAAGCCATGCTTGTGTGAAGCTTAAAATATTTTTACAATAATTGTCCGTTTGTACAGGGTTTTAAAAAAATTTTGTTTATTTAATGGATTATATTTTTTTTATTAATTTCAGTAACCACAAATTTATAAGGGACAGAGTGTCAGCAAATGCATTTTCTCTTACAGTATGAAAACCCATTTCATCAAATTATAATTTGGTATAATTTCATAATGTTGACATAAATTCAGCAATTACAAGTTTTGCCGTTTTTTCCCTTTTCTTCATAACTGTTTATTAATTCAGACATAGATTTTGTATTTGTTGAGTTCCTTGAAGATGGAAATCAGGTTTTTATTGTGTTCATATTTTGTAGTTTTATTAATTTTCAATGATTCTAAACTAAATGTGTTGTAAATTACAGTACATAATTTACAGTGCTTTAAACAAACCAACACCTGTTGTTCAACAGTGGTGTGACAAACACAGTTTCCATCTACCAAATTCACTCACAAGGCATTGGTCAGTGCAGTGTAGTAGTAGAAGATATTTACCTAAGGTGTCATGCCGTAGGACTGAACCTGAATCTATGGGTTTGTAAAATGAGCTTTAACAACACAGCCATGCCTATTAGCTAACGTTCTAAGGTAATCACTATACATCTTCTACTAAATAACCCTGTTAGCTAATCTTCTAAAGTAATTGCTATACGTTTTGTACTAAATAACCCTATTCCTACCGTTTTGTTCTGCTTGATCGCACTGCAGCAAATCAATCATTGAAGTTTCAATTCACAATTTTAATCCGTTTTACTGGTTTGCTCTTTTATTTTCACAGATTGCATCTTAATGTCCTTGCTTGTGTTTTTGTTTGTATCATTTGCTTTTTGTTTTTATTAATTAATTTTGAATTAAATAAATCAGCATATAATGAGGAACCTGTCTAATTGTTTCATTAGTGATTTTACTTTAATGAACTTTTACACAATTATCTTGGTTAGATAGTTTATTGATGTTTTAAAATTTTCAAGCTAAATTCTGACTTAAATTTGAGAATTCTGGTAGGCTAGCTATGTCAGAAATCATTGTCAGTGAGTTTTGGGTAATAAAACTACAAAATATGAACACAATAAAAACCTGATTTCCATCTTCAAGGAACTCAACAAATACAAAATCTATGTCTGAATTAATAAACAGTTATAAAGAAAAGTGAAAAAACGGCAAAACTTGTAAGACAATTAAGTGTCTAAGCTAACAATGGGGCCATTGAATGTCATGATAAAACAATGGCATGAAAATCCCCTACATAGCCAATACTGGTAACAGAGTAGAAATAGACAAAGAAAATTCCCAATACTGGCTGAGATATAAAAATTACTATAAACTAATTAAATGAGAACTTTTAAAACAATAGTGATTATAGAATTCAATTCGCATATTGTTTCTATGAAAGAACAAAGATTTATTCAAATGAGATGCTCTTTGTACTCTGAACAAAATTAGTTCACCAAGAACTTATTCTAACAACTTATGGTTAAAAAAAAAGCTTCAAACTTCTATATTTATTACATTCTCTCAGGCAAATATAGCAAAAATAAAGTCGTAACAATTGGAAGCCATATCGATGAAAGCTAAATAATTATTAAATTAACTTTAATTTGAAATGGCTAGCTGCAGGCAAAGCTGTATGCTTAAGAAGTTTGCTTCCCAACCAGATGGTTTTGAGTTTAGTCCCACTGCATGGTATCATAGACAAATGTCTTATCCTAGAGCCCCAAGGTAGATCCAAAGTCTTATGAGTGGATTTAGTAAATGAAACCCATTGTGTATGTGTATGGATATATATATATTTATATATATGGCCGTTGCCAGTACCGCCTGACTGGCCTTCGTGCCGGTGGCACGTAAAAGCACCCACTAAACTCTTGGAGTGGTTGGCGTTAGGAAGGGCATCCAGCTGTAGAAACTCTGCCAAATCAGATTGGAGCCTGGTGTAGCCATCTGGTTCACCAGTCCTCAGTCAAATCATCCAACTCATGCTAGCATGGAAAGCAGACGTTAAACGATGATGATGATATATATTATATCATTTATCTTTTACTTGTTTCAGTTATTACACTGTAACCATGCCGGGGCACTGCCTCAAAGAATTTTAGCCAAATGAATCAATCCTAGTACTTATTCTATCAGTCTCTATTGTCAAGCTGCTAAGTTACAAGGACAAAAACACACCAACACCAGTTGTCAAGTGGTGGTGGGGGACAAACCAATACAAAGACACACACATCACTATATATATATATATATATATATACATACACACACACACACACACACACAAACACAACGGGGTTTCTTTCAGTTTCTGTCTACTAGATCCAAATGGTTGCCCCCGCCCTAATGACACATTGGTTAAGAATGGGTTTACTGTGAACTCACACACACACACACACATGTATATGTATATATTTATATATATATATATATATATATATATATATATATATATATATATATATATATCTTCTATGTATACACACATATGAGTGTGTGTGTGTATCTGTATGTATCCCCTTGTCTTGACACCACACAATAGTTGTAAAGATTGTCACCTTTGTACAAGCAGTGTTGCTTGTTTTCAATCTATTGTGAAAACAGGTGCAGACATGTGGAAATATCAACTTGCCTGAAAACAGGTGAGGGTTGACAACAGAAAGAAAAGGCATCTGACTATGGAAAATCCACCTCAACAAATTCCATCTGATCCATGCAAGCATAGAAAAGTTGACATTTAAGACAATGATGATCAAATAGCCTATCAGCATGTAATTTCATGCATCATTCTAAAACTAAGTACTTATCTCATTCTTTTTTAAAGACAGTCATCAGCCAGAATTGGTAGGCTAGTAGTAATCGACTGAACCAGATTAAATTGGATTACAAATCATTTAATTAAATGAATTTCATTTAAATGGATTTTGCAAATGATTTAATTAAACACTTTATTTTTAACATCGTCACAAGGACATCCATTTTGGCCAATTAAACAGAGAAGCAGTGAACAATTGGTATGTTAGATTTTGGTTATGCAGTTAGTTAAAAATATGGTAAGACGGTGTTGTGCATATATTAAATATGTATACATATTACATATATATACATATTACATGTATTTATGTACAATAGTAGGTTTATATTTGTGTACATAATATAAATACACACACACACACACACACACACACACAGACACACACACACACACACACACACACACAACTTTTATTGGTATTAATTGTTTCTCTCCATATTTTTCCATCCTATTTGTATGTTGTTGTCTTTCACTTTAATGATATTTCCAATATCAAAGACACAACCAGACAAGCAGTACTATGGAATTTAAAGCCTGTAGACTTTAAATGTGTCAAAACTGCATTAGTAATCTGGTCTCCATAGCTGATAAGAAGATTCATTTCTTTGCTCTTTTCCATCGCTCACATGTATGTTCATATTCACATGCTCAGAGTATCTTTTTGTAAATTTGGCAATCCATTTCCTAAAGTCCTGTTAGCCAATGTGATGACAAGGACCAATATCATCACCAATAATAATTAGCAATACATCATTGTTTTAACATCCACTTTTCCATTCTTGCCTGGATCAAACAAAGTTCAATGAAGCAGATTTTCTACATCTGAATACCCTTCTTGTCCCAAACACTCACCTGTTTCCCATGGCCAGTCATATTTTCCTAGAGTATTGTAAACAAATGATACTGCATGTATGACAGTGACACTCATTTACAACTACCATGCAATGTCAAGACAAAGAGACACAAACATACTCACTCTCTCTCATATATATATATATATATATATATATATATATATATATATATATATATGTACACTCACACATAAAACAGGCTTCTATCAGTTTTCATCCACCAAATCCACTCACAAGGTTTTGGTTAGCCCAGGGCTACAATAAAAAACATTTGCCCAAAGCGTGATGCAGTGGGACTGAAACCAAAACCATGTGTCTGGTAAGAAAAAAAAAAACTTCTTAACCCCACAGTCATACCTATACCTAATCTGCATAAAACCATTTTAGTATTTTTACTTCATAGCAAAAATCTCTTTAGCATACTGAAGACAGCTTGTATGTTGAGAACCTGTACAATATAATTTATAGACAAAGCCTTAAATTTCAATTCACCACCACTACCATCCCTGTCCACCCTATTTCTCCATTAAAAATGAAGAGCCACATTTGTTTTATATAATCAACACATGCCGTTTGATGAACTTTCTCAGATTTCAGCTCTTCCACTTAAAAAGAAAAATGAGAATATTACTCAATAGTACACAGTCTGGACGTCTGTCAGTATAAATTTCAAATATTAATAGCAAAAGAACATAAAGAAGATGATATAATATTTTGTTACCTACTTCACTAGACTTACAAATTTATCCATCAGTTAATATTCTCATATATAAATATTAATATCTTTTTGTATGTAGTTCCCTTTCAACTACAGTACATTAGCATTCCAGACACTCTTAGACTTGCTAAATGTAATCTATCCATTATTTAAAGTTAAGTATGTATTGTATGTTTATTTCACAAGAAAGAAATAGCTAAAATTCCTCAACCTGGCAACAATAAATATCAACCAAATACATTTAGGTGAGTAGTTTTGCCTTCACCCATATTAGTTCTTTTGTTTCTTTTTACCTCCTTTATAGCCTTGTGATTAAAGAGTTCAGTCCTCAATCATGTAGTTCTATGCTTGATCCCATCATGTGATACCTTTGGCCCTAGGTTGCCAAATGCTTTATGAATGGAACTGCATAGTTGGAAACTGTGGGGAAACCCATCATACACACACACACAGACAGGTGTATCCATAATTAATGGTTATTAAAGCTTGTATTGTTTTTGTTGTGTCTCTTTATGTCTAGTAAATTAACAGTTCCACACGTAAAGATCAATGGAACAAGTACCAGACTGAAATCAATCGGACCAACTAGATCTATGGAAGGTATGCTCTAATATAGCAGCAACCCAGTGAAAACTAAAACCAGTAAAGAAAAAAATAAATAAATAAATAAATAAAAAATGTCGAGACTATCTGAATCTTGCTCCCTGAAACCAAACATCCAAGATTCCACACAACATTTGCTGCATTTAAATTCCATCTATCATTTAGACTCAAATCACTTCTAAGTTCTTCGCAAATAACCAGTTAACTACAGTCTACTAACATACACCTTACCAATTTATACTGTAGAAAAAGAGTTGCCTTGAAGCTACAATAGGAAAACGTTAAACAAATAGGGGAAGTTAAACTCTGCATAAAAGTTTTAAGAACTTCAGCTCAATATATTTTATGTTTTCAGTTATTTTATGAGTTTTTGTCAAAAGTGAGAAAACTAAAATCTTTTAGGATGTATTACTTCTATTAATTCAATTCGTTGAATTAATAGAACATGCAATTTGGTAATCTAATGGACCATTAAGGATACCACCAACCAAGAAAACCTTCAGACCCCAAAGAAATGTATATTATTAGTCAACAATTCTTAATTTCTCACTTGTCATCTAAAAATCAAAATATAGAGTTATAAGAAGTGAAAACAAATGTTAAATAGGAACAAAACTTGATCGTAAAGTTAAAAATTAAAATATATAAAAAAAAAACTTACATTCAATAAAGAATGGAGTTATGAAATTAAACTTTCTGAATTTTAACAAAGAAATAAGTTTCAAGCGAAGCTGATAAAATTACATTGGTTAAGCAAGTAAATAAAATATGAAAATCAGATATTTACTATAGAACTACATTGTTTTATTTTGTGATAAATTAGCTATCACGCACACAAAAAAAAGCATTAACATAAAACTCCATGCAACAATTAAAATTTCTCAAAAATAAACAAACTGTATTATATAAATTACATTTATAAACTGCATTATTGTAGTGTTGCTATATGTAGGTTACAGGTGTTTTCCTAACCACATCTACACAAGAGAGGTAGACTGTTGACAGAAGAAATATGACTGGCTGATATACTATTGTGAATGTAGTTAAATGAAAAACTGGAATGTAGAATAAATAAATACAAGAATCCAGTTTCCAGTGAAAAACTGAAAATACTTAAGTTTGTGTTGACACAACTAATCCTGTTGTTATATTTCTAAAGATACAGTTAATGCAGATACAGTTAACTTTCTCTATTCTACAGATACAGTTAACAGAGTCTTTGTTTCAATTAATTTTGAATTTACATTTATTAAAAAAAAACTTTGTCATTTTAGTAAATTGGTAATCAGAAGAAAAAGTAGTGTGAAATTTTAATGGAAATCACATTAACCCTTCTGATACCAACCCACCTCAGACTATCCCTTAGTTCTATAATGTAAACTTCCTGCTTCAAATAGATCTAGATTTAAACCTTCCATCAAAATATGTTCCAAACACCAGCTTAATAATGACAAAGTTATTTCACCAATTTTTTTCATTATTTCTAAAATTTATTGAAATAAAAGCAGTGTATTTCAACAGAAATATGGTAACAATATGGTTAAAGCAGGGTGTTTGATTCATAGAACCCTAGGTATTTCCAAGGGTTATGAAGAGCATGAAACAGCTATGGCACAATGTGAGACTTTGTAAGGGAATGGCATATAATGAAACTTTTATCGTTTACTTGTTTCAGTCTTTGGACAGCAGCCATGCTGAGACTCTACCTTAAAGGGTTTACTCAAACAAATCAACCCTAGTACTTGTTATTTTTAAGACTGCTACCTATTCTATCAGTTTTTTTTTTTTTTTTGCTGAATCACTAAGTGACAGAGGTTTCACCCTTTAGCATTCAGATCACATAGTCAAATATAATGCTTTTTCATTCACATTTTAAAAAATGAATCCTGTATTAAATTGTAGTTTTGAGATTTCGAAGATGTGATTGCTTACTTTTAGAATGACATTGCAGAGTATATGTGAAAGACTGAATCTAGCCAGTTTGAAGACAAGTAGAATATTTAGACTGAACATGCTCGGTGCCAACCAAATTCACTCACAAAGCATCAGTTGGCCTGGAGCCATAGTACAAAAACATGGTGTCACAGTGTAGGGCTGAACCCAAAACCATGTGGTTGAAAAGCAAGCTTCTTAACCACACAGCCATTCATTTTATTGGCCATGTAGGAATGACCATGATCACCACATGAAATGTAGAAGACTGAAACTATAATACTGCAGTTTGTTATTCCAGTCCTCAATACCATTTCTGCTACTTTGCTGATTTGACAACTAACCATAGAAGCATGAAATAAGTTTATTTCAAAATTCCTTTAGTGTTTCAAATCTTTAGTTAATGCAGCTTTATAACTTCATTTCCAGGTAAGAATAATGCTTGAATTTAAGAAGAATTCCAAGCATTAGGTTTTGGGACATAGAAATAGAATACTAATTCTGAATAACTTTACAACATATCATGATTATTACCAATATATTTCTGTGCTTCAATTAACCAAACCAAAATCTTAGTAACAGAAGACCAGAAGATAGTCATCGTTCAACAGTAAACTCAGCAACAGATTAGTCTTATGCAACCAATATCAGTAAGCGTATTACTCAACACATTTCTGTTGTGTAGCTATGATCTAAGAAATTATCGTAATTCCTGATGAAATATAGAATTTCTATGTTTAAATCAGAAATGTTCCTAGATTCTCATTTAGATTATCAAGAAGGATAATTTCAAAGCAACATATGAGAAGAAGGAAGAGGAAGATGAAAATGGTGATGTTGATGATGATGATGAAGAAAAGGAAGAAGGAGAAGAGGAAAAAGTGGAAGAAGAGGAAGAGAAAAGAGAACAGGAAGGTGAGGAAGGAGAAGAGTAGAAAAAAGGAGATAGAGGAAGGAGAGGAAGGAAAGGAGGAAGAAGGAAAAGAAGAAAAATAAAAACTTTCACCTGCTCTGAAAGATGTCTGACTTCAGGCTAATATTTTTGGAAGCAATCATTTTCCTTAAAGATTTTACAACTAAATAATCATGTACATGTTTCTATAAATGGGGGATGCATACGTTCATACATGTATATACACAGACACACACATGGCTGTGCTTCCGATCATGTGACACCTTCTGTAGGCACCTTTTCCTACACCTTTCAGCTGATATTGCATTTAAAGAGGGAAATTATACAGAAACCTGTTATATAGGCATGTGCGCATGCACATGTGTTTGTGCATTTTTGCAGATACTTTGAGTAGTGGTGACATTGTTTATGCTTCTCATAAACAAAATACCTGGCAGCAGTTCAATGTGTAAAAGACATGGAATACAAAGAACCTTAGTCAAAAACTAACAGTTAGCATCAGGAAGAGTATCCGTTTGTAGAACATGACCTCAAGAAGTATATATATATATATCACTCTCTGAGTATGAGCTCTGAGGGTCCACAGCTAAACATCAAATAAAACAGTTGGGAATGGGAAAAATCAAAACGATTGCCTAACAGTATCAAATTTAACAATATCTTTCTCGTATTACAATTTACTTTTACAAGAAGCTAACTTTCTCCTTTAGCAATCACAACGAAGAATGGATTTCTTTTAAGTTCATGATAAGAGAATAATTCAAGCAACAAAACAAAAGCAAAAAAAAAACTTTCTCTCCTATACTCTTCACCTTTTCAGTTTAATAAAGACAAGTGTATTCTTTGTTTGCAAGACAATGTCATTGAAATAGATAATTGTAATCTGTTAACAGGAGATCAATAACTAAATCTAGCTATTGGGGAAACTGCAATATCTTTACTTTCAAATTATCATATGTTGAAAATTACACACAAAACAAGAATATTGTTTTGCTTTAATCAATTGAGTTAATATAACGTAATTTAGAGCAATTTCAATAACTATATCTAGGTTGAAAAGGTTATGCTAGGGTTAATTTTTAGCTTAATATTAATGTTTCCTTCCAAGGATCTGATCAATATGTGTGTGTGTGTGTGTATGGGTTTATATATCTATATATCTGTATGTATGTGTGTGTGTATATGCATATATATATATATATATATATATATATATATATATATATATATATATACATGTGTGTGTGTTTATATACATACATACATACATACGTACGTACATGCGTACATACATACATACATACATACACACACACAAAATCTGATTTCCTGATTGGAATTTGAGAACTATCATTTTATCCATTTCAGATAATGATGAATCTGATTGATGCAATAGATTCTGTTTCAACAAATAAGAAAATGACACACTGTAGGAAATGAAGGAAGTGTTCTGTTAACCATTATTATGATCAGCTTCTAGCTGTTGCTCAAAGAGGGGTCCTGGGAAAGTAGTTGAATACTCTTGTTGTATAGCAAATCTTGGTTAAATCCAAACCAACCAAAGTTTCACACAAATGGAATATTTTTCTGGTAAAGAAGCACATATTCTTTTACTCTTTTACTTGTTTCAGTCATTTGACTGCGGCCATGCTGGAGCACCGCCTTTAGTCGAGCAAATCGACCCCAGGACTTATTCTTTGTAAGCCTAGTACTTATTCTATCGGTCCCTTTTGCCGAACCACTAAGTTACAACACACCAGCAACGGTTGTCAAGCGATGTTGGGGGACAAACACAGACACACAAACACACACACACATATATATATATATATATACATATATACGACGGGCTTCTTTCAGTTTCCATCTACCAAATCCACTCACAAGGCTTTGGTCGGCCCGAGACTATAGTAGAAGACACTTGCCCAAGGTGCCACGCAGTGGGACTGAACCCGAAACCATGTGGTTGGTAAGCAAGCTACTTACCACACAGCCACTCCTGCGCCTTTTGGAGAAAATACTATTTCCAGTTAATGTAATATAAATCATAATAAGCACTAGATTACTTTCAGTGATTTTCTCTTTTAGTAAAATTATGTCTGTGGTTCTCAACCAAAATCCATATGGTCCTTGGGGTCCATATAAGATTTTGTTGTTAAAATTATGTTCAATAAGTTGGGTATGTTTCTACAATATGCAAAATATTTTAAATTTTTTAATACAATTCCTAATAATTTTTTATTCATCATCATCATCATCATCGTTTAACGTCTGCTTTCCATGCTAGCATGGGTTGGACGATTTGACTGAGGACTGGTGAAAATAGGATTTTTCAACATCAGATGGCTATGAGGGTCCACCAGGTAAAAGAGGAATCAAAGGGATCCATAGGTAAAAAGTGGTTGAGAACCCCTGATTTGTTATAACTATATCCATTACTAACAACACAGGGTAAAACAATGTTGAGTACTCCCTCAAAAATGCTTTCCTTTAAACATTATTTTGTATTTGAATAAGATTGTAAAAATAAAAAAACTTCAAACGATTTCCCACCTTTGCTAAAAAGAATTTGAAGTAGAAATACATGTGAATTCCTAGTTTCCAACAGAAGATGACATATTTTGCAAGCCATCTAACTCATACCAGCATGGAAAGCAAGCATGTGATAAACTTCAAAAATAATGTTAAAAACTTATTCCACACAACCCTCAATCTACATTTTTCATAAAAATTTCTTTAAAAAAGAAAAAAAGAGAATTCTCATGTAAATACTTTCCAGCACAACACATTGTAGCCATTACTGATGTTTTTCTTTGCTCTTGTGTCATCCCTATTGAGGAGATATCTTAGATTTGCAAAGATATCTCAGATTTGCGTCATCCATGTTGAGGAGATACCTCAGATTCAAACACATGGAGACACCCCAGCCCAAAATAGAATCAGAAAATATCTTTACTCTGATTTCCTTCAATCTTTGACAAACAAATTTAAAGGTAGTGTGGGTAAGAAGCTTTGTAACCATGTTTATGGGTACAATCCACTGCATGGCACCTTGTACAAAAGTTTTCTACAACAGCCTCAGGCCAACTAATACCTTGTAATGGTAAAGGGAAACTGCCTGAAAGTCTGTCCACACACACACACACACACACACATACATATATATATATATATATATATATATATATATATATATATGTATGTACGTGTATGTGTGTGGTAGAATAAGAAATATACAATATTATATATTTGAAAAAATGAATAGAAATGACTTTTCTGATAATTTTTTCCACTTTGATTATTAGATGTTTGTAAGCTATTAGGTGTTTATAAACATCTAATTATTAAAATGGAAAAAATTATCAGAAAAGCCAACCGTATTCATTTCTCAAATACATACATAAATACATACACACACACACACACACACACACAGATATATATATATATATATATATATATATATATATATATATATATATATATATATATATATATATATATATATAATATATTTCTAAATCTCTCAGAGAGATTTATGCAGTAGTGATGCGATAAAGTAGTTGTATGCTGTCAACTTAATGTGACAGTCCCATGGAGGGAATACTACTACTGCTTGTAAACATAAGGACACAGGAAATGTTTCAAGGCCGACAGGAAACGGTGCTGCTTCCTAAGGTTAAATAGCAGTAGTATTATTCCCTTCCTGGGACTGTCACATTAAGTTGACAGCATACAACTCTATTACGAGTTTTATATATCATCATCATCATCATCGTCGTTTAACGTCCGCTTTCCATGCTAGCATGGGTTGGACGATTTGACTGAGGACTGGTGAAACCGGATGGCAACACCAGGCTCCAATCTAATTTGGCAGAGTTTCTACAGCTGGATGCCCTTCCTAACGCCAACCACTCAGAGAGTATATACATACGCACACACATAAATCAAAACAAACAGATTCACACATGCAATGAAAGGAAAGCTTGTGCAACCCATACACTCCCTGCACTTACATACACATGATTCAGCAGCTGAGGATGAATTTCATCTTACAATTCAATTTTCAATAGTCTGATTATTGCTGAAATGTCCTATCATCAATAACAATTAGACAACAATACCACTGATGAAACAGTTAAACAAATAAATAATTTCTTCAAGAATATAGCTTACTTTGTTGACATAAAATTTGACTCCTGTTTCGAATGTAATAAATTTTACTTGAAACCCCAATACACAAGTAAATAAATTCTCAAGTAGACAAGTAATAAATATTCTTCAACACAGCTACTTTGGGGATTATAGTTATTTATTGTTTAGAATATAGGTGCAAGCATAGCTCAATCTGGTTAAAATTTTGCTTCCAAACCATGTGATTTTAGGTTTGCTTCCATTGCATGGAACCAAAGACAAGGCTCTTTTAGGACAACCGTAGACTGTTCATGGATTTGGTAGACAGAAACAGAAAAAAAGCCCTTTGTATATATATATATATATATATATATATATATATATATATATATACACACACACACATATATACACACACACACACACACACATACACACACACACACACATATATACACACACACACACACACGCGCATGTGTGTGTATATATATATATATATATATATATATATATATATATATATATATATATATGTATGTGAGTGTGTGTATGTGTGAGTGAGTTTGTCCCATGTTTTGACATGACTTGAGAGTTGTAAATCAGTTGCACAAACAAAATTCATTTCCAGTCTTCCATGAAAACATGCTCAGCTATGGGAAAGTATTGCCTTATTTGGAAACAAAATAAGAAGGGTGAAAGGAAGGGTATCCAACCATAGAAAATCTGCTTTGAAGAATTTCTGCCAAACCCATGCAAGCATGGAAAAGTAGACATAATGACAACGATGATGATGATGATTGTTCAAATCCTTTGAAAGCATTGCTCTTATTCTAAAAAATAATGATCAAAACCTTTCTATCACGAAATATAAATCATTATCTGAAATGATTAAAAAAGAAACAAAAAAGCTACTGTTTAATAGTCTGAGTTACTATATCACTTAGTATTTTAATGTTCACCTTGTTACAATTGACAGACAAGGTTCCACCTTACCTTCAGCTAATATATATTACAGAACACTTTGAAGTGTTCATCATACGAATACTTAAAACCATATGCATCCATGCACACAATCATATACACTGACAATCTATGATGTGCAAATTAACTTTTAGAGCTCACACAGGGAGAGATAATCGTGTGCCAAATTCCTGAAGCAGAATACCTTCTATCAATATTTTATCGCTACTAGACATTGTATGAAACAAAATGAATGATCAACCCAGCACTTGCTTGGAAATTTTACACACCAATATTCTCAAGGGAAAACACCATAACTTAAAAAAAAAGAAAAAAAATTAATGTTGCCTAGGGTTAACTTTGAGGTAATCTGTGTGAACAATAACAGTACAACTACTAGTGACTGAGTTAAAAAAAAAAAAAAAAATAATAAATAAATAAAATAAAACAACATAAAACAAATAATGTTTTCTTTGAGAAAACATAATCATGATGAGCTGGCAAAATCGTTAGTGGGTTAGACAGAATGCTTAGCAACATTTCTTTCGGATCTTAATGTTCTGAAAACAAATCTTGCTGAGGCCAATTTTGCCTTTCATCCTTTCAGGATTTATAAATACTTAGCAGCATTTCGTCCGTCTTTACATTCTGAGTTCAAATTCTGCCAAGGTCAACTTTATCTTTCGTCCTTTCAGAGCCAATGTAATTGACTAGTCTCCTCCCACCCAAATTTCAGGGCTTGTGCCTATAGTAGAAAGGATTGTTATTATCATTATTATTATTAAGGTGGCAAGCTGACAGAATCATTAGCATGTTGGGTAAAGTGCTTAGTGGCATTTTGTCTGCTCTTACATCCCAAGTTCAAATTCAGCCAAGGTCAACTTTGCCTTTCATCCTTTTAAGGTTGGTGAAATACGTACCAGTTATGCACTGGTGGGGTCAACATAATCAACTAGCCCCCTCCCTCAAAATTTCAGGCCTTGTACCTATAGTAGAAAGAATCATTATCATCATTATTATTATTATTATTATTATTATTATTATTAAAAGATGACAAACAGGCAGAATCATTAGAGCATAAGATGGTAAGCTAGCAAAATAGTGTTAGAGGAAAGGCCTTGTTGTATTTGTTCCAGCTCTTTACATCTGAGTTCAAATACCACTGAGGTTAACTTTGCTTATATTCTTCTAGGGTCAATACAATAAAGTAACAGTTAAGTATTTTCTTCTGAACACACAGCCTTTGTTTCAATTAGTATTGAAATTAATGAAGAATTTAATAAAATAACTTTATTTACAAGCCAGTGTTTAGAACATGAAACTTTGGTGGAAGGTTATAATTTAGATAACTTTAAAACAGGAAATTTATATTTTAGAATCAGAGGTGGTCTTGGACAGATTAATACCAAAGGCCTAATCTTTATATCTGATATTGAGGGAATATTTATCCATCTTTCCTTCCATACTTTTATGCAGGTAGATTGTTAAAAATCATCCAAAGGAACAGAATATATTGTGAAACTTTTCTTTAGTTTTAATCCTTTTTATACTTGTTGCTATCCCATTTATTAAACATCTGCTTTTGTTCTTTTAGCTTTGCTGGCAACAGCTCTCCTGATATCAGATGCAGTCTCGGGTAAAGATTATAAATATGAGTGGGAATGAATCAAGCAGTTTATATCATCAAGTGTCTCACTGAGAACAGTCTCCATTTAACACACATTTTCTTCAATGTGAATATGCAATGATGTGAAATTAATGGCTATATGTAATTTTCAAAATTGGAAAAAAAAAAAAAAAAATCTTAAACAAATGGAAAATATGCCAGGAAAATATCCATAATTTGCAATGAATTTTTCATATTTTTTGCACTGTTTTAAAACAGTCTGGAAATTAGAATTTAGAATACACAAAAAGTTTATAGAATCTAGTCATAACAAAATTAACTTGAGTTATACACAGACAGACAGATAGAAAAATGGATAGAGATGGCTGGGTGAATGGATGAATTAGGTATTGTTTTATAAAGATTAAAATTTAGGCAAGGAAATAGCATTATATTCTAGCACAATGAGTAAATGTTAAGCATTAAAACTGGTTGCAAAAAGTTTCATTGTTCATAAATAAAACTTCAACAATCCCTGAATAAAGTTCCAAGAATTTTTTGTCTCCTTATGCAAATCAAGGTACATCTCAATGAATAAATCATTACAAAATATTTCAATTAATAAAAGAGAAAAAAAATCAGAATTTTAGTTAAAGAGATAAATACAATAATAATAAATTTTGAATAATAATAGATTAATATTACTATATTCACAAAGCAAGATAGAATAAACCCCCAGTTATTTCACTGGATACGTATAATTTTCCATTCTTTTCCCTTTCCTTCCTCTTATGTTATTTTAAATTATTAGCAGCTATATTATCTTGCATTCTTCAGATAAAATAGATTGTAATAAAGAAAGCCATTATCTTATTTTTAACTCAAATCTTTCAAGTATGATATGAAGCTATTCAGTACTTAATATATATAAAAAAAAAAACCATATCTTAAAATTTTTTTTTCTTTTTAAATTCTGAAAGCTATTTAAAGCATTCAAATGATTCTGCAAAAACAACAATTGAAATCAGAAGTCTTAGAATATCACCATTAATTGATTGAAAGCTGTATTTCACTACAAAAATGTTATACTTAAACCTGTGATCAACAAACTTCTGCAGCCTCTATATTGAGACCCTGGACCAGATTTCAAAAGATGAAAATTATCCTGACAGGGCTGAGGCACATCTATCATTATTCCTTTGGACAGCAACATGTCCTTTACTTACCTGCCTACTAACCCACTAACTGGGGCTGGTGCCCTAAATAACTGTACATTATTATCTGACCCAACTGTTCTGACTGCACTGCTATGTACACATCATTGCCTGGCTCATGGTCATTTTCATTATTCTAACTTTAATTACTGCTTTACTCACTTTCTTCATCAGAATCTGATAACTAGGCAAATACCTGGACTAGTAATAGCTTTCTCTCGGCTATTTTCTTTCTTTTTTAGTAATTTGAATCCCTAAAAACAGTTCAACACAGACAGGTAGAATTCTTGAGATTGCACAAGTCATAAAAGGATAAAGACCCCCTCCGGTCATGAATGACCATGAGATTGCACCTAGAAAGTTACCCTCCGAGGCACAAGTCCAGGCAAGGTTGTTTATGGAAGACCAGTAGTCACCCATACATACCAGCCTCCTTTCTCCACACCACTGATGTTATCCCAGGGAAAGGCAAAGGCTGATACAGTTTGACACCAGTGACATCCCAACTCAATGCAACAGCTGAATTAACTGCAACAATGTGAAATATAGTGTCTTGCTCAAAAACACAGCACACAGCCCTGTCTGAGAACTGAACTCACTACCTCATGATTGTGAGCCTGATGCACTAACCACTGAACCATGTAAGTAATATGAAATGAAGTCTGTAATTTGCCAGAAGGTTGCTAAGCAATTATTTATAAACTAAGACAATGGGCAGCCAAAAGATCAGCTACTCGTATTGTAGGTGCTACAATATCATGGCCGACAATTTGGGAACTCATGTCCAAAGGGTTAATGTCAAATATTGCCAAAATAATCTGTTTTAAGTTCAAACTACCTCTCACACTTTCATTGTCATTCTAAAATAAACAATCACATTATCAAAATCTCAAAACTACGTGATAATGCATGATTAATTCAAACCAATATGAACAAATAAACATTACATTTGATAGAGTAATCTGGACACTAAAGGATTAAACAATGTGCATTCTAATTCTCATTTAATTTGTTAAAGAAGGCTCTGAATTTGATAATTGGCATTTGTTTTGATAACTAAATGCTTCTTCTTACTCCTTATATCAAAATGATTTACATCAAAATTTTCTCTTCCAACTAACATTAAAAAACATTAATATGGTGAAAAGAAAGGCTTCATGTAGGCTGCTACATATCTGGCCAGTCATCATCTCTGGTTAGATCTAGCCTAACTTTTTGAACTAACAGTTCATTTCTCTCTCATGTATCATGCTATCATATTCGTAAGTACACAAAGTACACATATCACTGTATTCTTCAACACAGCTTAATTTGAAAGATTGATAAAATCAGTGAAGCGACTGCGTAAGAATTTGTTTGTCACCTTGTAGATAAGAAAATATTTTGTACTGTCCAAGGAAAGATTAATTAATATAAGCTAAAGTGCCATTCGAGCGGGGTCATTGTCAGTCCTGCTTTACTGGCTCCCATGTCAGTGGCACGTAAAAAGCACCATTCAAGCATGGTTGATGCCAATACCACCTGACTGGCCCTCGTGCCGGTGGCACATAAAAAGCGCTCACTACACTCTTGGAGTGGCTGGCATTAGGAAGGGCATCCAGTGGTAGAAACCTTGCCAGATCAGATTGGAGCCTGGTGCAGCCTTCTGGCTTGCCACTTCTCAGTCAAACCGTCCAATCCATGCCAGCAAGGAAAGCAAATGTTAAACGACATCGATGATGATGATAAAGTATTACTCATCATGTGAAGGCACTGTTTAAAATGTTGGGCTCACAGTCATGAGGTTACGAGTTCAATTCTCAGGTTGGGCTGTGTGTTGTGTTCTTGAGTAAAACACTTCATTTCATGTTGCTCCAGTTCACTCAATTGCAGAAAGGAGTTGCAACATTACTGATGCCAAGCTGTACTGGCCTTTCCTTTTTCCTTGGATAACATCGGTGGTGTGGAGAAGGGAGGCTGGTATGCATGGGTGACTGCTGGTCTTCCATAAACAACATTGCCTGCACATGTGCCTCAGAGGGTAACTTTCTAGGTGCAATCACACGGTCATTCATGACCGAAGGAGGTCTTTATCCTTTATTTACCTGTCATATGAGGGGTAACTTTGGAAGTATACTTTTGCCACTATGGATAATATCACGAAATATCACACAGAAACAAAAGTTATGCTAGATAAAAACTTGTTACAATTGAATTAATGCAAACTGAAATACAAAAGTGATCTGAGAAAGGGATACTAACACCAAAATATCAAGGCAAAATTTCAAGTGCTGTTCTGTTTCCACTTTTGTAGTTCACTTTTGTATTTCATTTGCATTGTTTCAGCTTTAACAAGTTTTTATCTGATGCAATATCACACAATTCTTCATCCAAGCTACTCTACAATTATTATAATTTAACTTCCATCAAATTTCTTGCTGCTCATACAAAATGATATAATGAATATTAATTTTCAAATGAAAACTATTTATCACTTTAAAATAAAATAAAATTGAGTAAAAATATATTAAAAAAAAACAACAAAAAATAAATTGAAAACATAATTATTCTCCGCATTGGTTTTTAATATTATGGATGTTCTCACACACACAGACACTCTCCTCTTCTGCCTATGATTTTTTTCTCTTTCATTCTATGTCTGTGTTTAGGGTTGGGGGAGGGACATTAATTTACTCATTACCTGCCACAAGCCTAGTATGTGAACAGATCCTGTATCTCTCTTTCTCTATCTTTCCCTTTTTAAATATAAAATGTAAAGAATGACCAGAGAAACCAACCAACTAACCAACATATGTAATATTATACAGAATATACTATTCAGTACTGATCAAAATATGTTAAGAAATATTGATACCTTTGAAAAGCATACTGAGCATTTTATCGACAATAACATGCCATGGGTGTTGAAAGAGTGAGTCAATGTATATAGCATTATAATAATCTCAAATACTGGTTTATGAAATTGATTTGATATGTTGAAATGATGATATGCTATGCTTGTTAAGAACACACTAAATGTGAGATAGATAATAATTAGTAATACACCTTGCATTCAGAGCTTCTTAAATGCACTGCTACAAATTCAATTAATGAATTAATATTTTTAATTAAAGCTTTAACAAAAAAGATGAATGTTAGGTTATTATTTTCAGTATGTTTTTTAGTTATAAATAAAAACTATTCCAAGAAAAATAATTGCATAAAAAGAAAAGTGTGGATCACTTTTAAGTGCATCAAGTACATATGCAACTGTTGCAGTTTAATAGTGACATGAGCATCTCTAAGTTGCAGCTGAATTTCTGAAAGCAATGAACACTACTAAATTCTAATGGAGTAATAAAAAAAAAAAGCTCTTTTATAACTAATGGAATAAAAAAAAAATATGGTTATGCAATGAGAAAGAGGAAATTTGTTACATAATTGACATTAGCAAGAGCAGCTGACTCTAAGGAAAATCTAGGTTAAGGCAATCTTGACAAACTGAAGAAAACTAAAGTTAACAATGAATACAAGCCATAATGGATACAGACTGATATTAATTGAATAATGAAGAATTAAATGTACAAATGTATACATTCATCTGAGGTAATCAACTTCCACAAAAATGTTAAAATATACTAGCCTATACAGTGCATAGGTAGCCAGATGGTATGTTATTGATACTAGCTTATAGAATGCATGGATTGCCAGTAGGTATAGTATTAACACCAGCCTATACAGAGAGCATGAATGGCTAGTTATGATTTTATCTATAGAAGCGTTAATGTATCTGAGGTTTATTTCTTTGAAAATGGTTATTTGTTGTTTCAGATTTTCAATTGATAAAGAAAGATGTTTTTGATCTTTTTATTGTATTTTTCCAGTTAATATGTTTTTTTTATTTTGTAATCTTTTGATTAAAATATTTAAACAATATACAACCAGAGAAAGATGAATGGGAAACAGTTACATTCATCATTCCTGCTCCAGTGGTATTAATAATAGGATAAACTGAAATGTCTTGAAGCAGAAATCAAAACCAATACTTAGACTTTCTATGTAACCTTATAAATACTTTTCTCTACTCAAAGTAACATAATATCATGTATTTAAATGTTTATGAAGGTGTATATTTAATCATCCATGATAGTAAAATTAAGTTAGAAAATTAGATAAGCCCAAAATAAATTAAAACAGATATTAGTAATTCGAAGCAATTGATAAAACGTGATGCTACAACCGAATCATCAATTTCAATTATTTACCAAAATCTTTTAACCTTTGGAAAACAACATTGTGTTCTTACTTATATTTACAAATGGCAAATAATTCAGACTCTGGAAATGATTTTCCTCATTTCTAATTATTCTAAGCACACATGCGTGTGTGTGTTTAGTTAATCTTTCAACAAATGAAACTCAAATTAAAAAGCATTTCATACTTTCCTTGGTCTATTTTCTTTCTAGCTTCCATTAATTCTTTTAATATCAACCCACCCAAGACTGCCCTGGATCTATGATAAGAAACTTCCCATTTTAAACTGATCTAAATTAAAACCTGCCATCAAAATTCAATGTTAATTTATTCCAAACACTAGTTTAGTCATAATGAAGTTATTTAAATAAATTCTGCTATTTTCAAAATTAATTGAAACAAAAGCAGTATATTACGTTTATTGATTTGTTTTGCAAGACGCCTAATGTGAAGTCGCATGTTGAAACAGATATTTTTATATTTGGGGATGGATATATTTTGCCAATTAAACACATGCACTGTATATATGAACTTCACTTCAGCTTCATAATTATTTTATTTTAATTCTTTGCCAAAGCTCTTTTGTCACACAACCTATGACTGCATCAGCAACTAATACAGAGTCACTGATGAGGTCACAGGATGTATGACAAAAGTGCTTTGAAAAAAGAAAATAATAATAATAATAAAGCTAAAATGAAGACCGAATGTATAGTGCATGTGTTTAATTGGCAAAATATGACTATCTCCAAGTATAACAATAAAAAGCAGTCTATTTTAACAGAAATTTAGTAACAATGGTTAATCACACATGTGAATGAAAAGGAAGGTGTGTGTTTGTTACAGAGCAGAGGTAATCTCCTGGATAGCTGAATCTTTGGTATGGTTTCAATACTCTATTCAACATTTTCATATATTCCCTACATAAGATATTGGACTGTCAGTTTGAGAATCCATTCTTCTGCATTGTCACATATATCCTGCATTATCTTGTTGACTCAAAATAACACTCATCCCTTCATCTTGCTGTCGATAGGCTAATAACTGCAACAGCAACCATAGATAAGTTGTGAGTATTTCATTAGCTTGCATTCTGAGTTTAAATATACAGGCTAAGCATGCTTCTTAACCACATGGCTTTGGGCCCAGTCATACTGCACAGCATCTTGAGCAAGTGTTTTCCACTATAACCCTTCGATGACCAATGGTTTTGTGAGGGAATTTGGTAGAGAGAAACTGAAACTGTAGTGTGTGTACGTGCATATACATGTGTATGTGTGAATGTTTATAAAACCACTCTGCACTTCAACTACAAATGGTGACATCATCATTTGTGGGCACTGTCAAATTCCTCTGAAATAGAAATCCCTTACTGGGGACGAGCTTTACCAGTTATTTGACTAGCAAAAAGGCTAAGTTTCATGCTTCCATGACCTGACTGTTTAATGGAGCCACTATATATGTATTACTAAGGTACTATAGTTTCAAAAAATATACTATGTTGTAAATTTAGGAGTTATAATCTGTTAGTATTAAACAGGTTTTAAAAATTTGAAAATTAGATGATTTTTTTTTTTTACAGATGTAGAAACTAGGATCATAAGCAGATGTAGCCAGGTTCTAAAGTTAAGGGGAGTAAATATATAAAAGAATGAAAAGTGCTGTGATACATAGCAAACACTTTTTAACTTGTTTCTTATATTACATGAAATATTTCTTTAGTTATGATATGCATAGTTCTACACTCATTAATTTCATGTTTCAGTAACAATGTCATTATGTCTGAAACATACAACAACTGTGTAACTGAAGATTAAAAAAAAAATTTGAAAAGGTGCCAATTTTGAAAAATGTACTTGGGGAGAGCAGTTACTCCCCTTGCTCCCCTATTAGCTATGCCAATGATCATAACTGAATGAAACAGGAACATAAACAACTATGTCATTATGCATTTTAATAATTAATGCAGAAACTCGAGGACTTATGATAAATTGAAAAATAATGTAGCTTATATCTGTCACCTAATGAAAATATATAGAACACTGAATTTTAAATCTGCGAAATTTAGCACTAACAATATCAACAAAGAAATAACAGAATTTATTTGGAACTGGTTATTTGGTTGTTTGGTTAAGAAGCTTGCTTCACAACCATGTGGTCACAAGTTCAGTCCCACAGCATAACATCTTGGGCAAGTGTCTTCTGCTATAGCAACAAGCCAATCAAAGACTTGAATGGATTTGAGAGACAGAAACCAAATTCAATCTACCAGGTGTGTGTGTGTGTGTGTGTGTGTGCGTGTGTGTACCATTTTCTTGACATCATGTGATGGTTGTAGTGAAATCCATGTCAGACAAGTAATATTTGTTTTCAGTCTTCCATGGAAAACATATGTCTGGCTGAAGGAATTAATACCTTAGAGACATGTGAGAGGTGGCGACAGGAAAGGCATCCATACAAAGAAAATCTGCATCAACAAATTGCATCTGACCCATGCAAGCATAGAAAAGTGGACATCAAATGATGATAATTAGATAAAAAAAAAATACTTCAAGTATCACAAAAAATATTTTTCTAGAGAGATTATTTCAACATTATACAAAACTGTATTGAGAACATCATTGAGATAAAATTTATATATTACATGACAGGAGTCTGTATTTTATTATCTTTACCACTGGTTTTGTATATTTTTTCTTCAAGCAAAGAGAATGAGACTGAAGTTAGAAAAGTAGCGTAATTATAGTTGAAAAGAAAATAGTAAAACAGGTTGTACCAAGGGAATTAATCAAGGAATCAATATTCTAACCTAGCAGAATGACTTCATTAAATAAATTTTTAAAAAAGTACATGACCACAAGTTTGAGGACAACCTGACTACTTGACTGGTACTTTAACATTATTATGAACAAATTCCTATAGAAATGCACTGCCTTTGTTTCAATTGATTTTGATAATAACAAAGAAATTTGTAAAATAACTCATTAGTAAGCTGGTGTTTGGAACATAAATGAACATAAAAGTTTGGTAGGTTTTAATTTAGGTCGCTAGAAAAGAGGAAGATTATGTCGTAGAACAAAGAGCAGTTTCAGGTAGGTTTGTATGAAAAGGGCTATAATGATATAAAAATGATTAAAAAAAATATAAGCAAACATAAATAGGTGCAGGCATACCCGTGAGGTAAAAAGCTTGCTTTCCAACCACATGGTTCTGGGTTCAGTATCATTGCATAGCACATTGGGCAAGTGTTTTCTACTACAGCTTCAGGCTAACTAAACCCTTGTGAGTGGATTTGGTAGATTGAAACTGAAAGAAACCCATTGTATGTGTGTGTGTATCCCCACCACCACCACTGCTTGACAACCGGTGCTAGTCTGCTTACATCCCTATAACTTAGCAGTCAGCAAAAGAGATAGATAGAATAAGTACCAGGCTTTAAAAGTATAAGTACTGCAGTTAATACATCTTACTAAAAAAATTTTTTCAAGGCAGTGCCCAAGCATGACCACAGTCAAATGACTGAAACAAGTAAAAGAAATTTAAAAAATATTGCATGAAAACCCAGCCATCAGAGCGAGAGAAAAGTATTGGGGTAGGACTGCATTCTTCAGTCATGCTATTCTTTAAATGCTATGTTTTAAATAATGTCATTATATTGTCTACAATGATTACAACCAAAATAAATTACATTGTTCAATTTCATTAACAATGAAGTAAAGCTAGGTAAAAATAATATTACTTAACATTAGCCATTTCTATATGAACATGACCCAAGACCAGTCAATAAAATGGGTATTGAAGTTCTATAATTTCTTAATACTAACTTGAAATATAACTGATCCTACTTCATCAGCCTTCAAAAAAGCAGAGAGTATAAAACTTAACCAATTCTACATATTACCATATTTGTCAGAACAATCAGTTATATCGCTTCAGCTATGCCAAAAAGAAATAAGTGAATTCACCCCCACATACACGTTTCTACTTTACCCAGGTTATTTCCTTATACAAAAGCTCTGCTCTTTCATGGAATGCACATCACCAGAAAAATGCACTGCTTAAAAGCATCAATGAAAAGTGGCTTGATTTACTACTCAAGCTTGACAGCTAACTGCAGGAACTTATGAAGAAAATAGTATTTGACATCACGTATTGCGAGACATAATAAAAAGAAATTATCACAAGTAAACGCATGCTTAAAAAAAAACTGACAGGCATCTAAATTCTAGGAAAGACAGTCCTCTAATTTCTTCAAGAAAGAAGAAAAACAACACAAATTCTCAAAGAGAATATTAAAGAGACTATTATCAGCATGTGTGTGAAGATGCACAGCCTAATGGTTAAAGTGTTTGGCTCATAATCATAGTTGCTTGGTCCAGAAATTGAGCCTATGACATTGTGTTCTGTCCTTGAGCAAGTTGTACCCTCACCTATTCGGGTGATTAGCTGATTAGCAAAATGCTCACATCCCAACATGCTTCAAACACATACTCACAGACATGGTGTTTCTTTGCTATGACTACCACTGCACTAATGACCTCTGCTCCTCTGTATTAGCTACATATGACCTCCACACCAGCTTACTCAGTGCACCAACCTCTTAACTCACAATTCCAATGGTGTTGCAACCAATAGATATACTACTAAGAAAAAAAAAATTTTTAAAAGAAGTAAAAAAGCCCACTTTGTTCAACAATTTCTCTTTCACTGCTGCAGCCCATAAATTTCCTTTTAGTCTACATTTTTTTCTCCTACAGCTCCAAACTGCAGAAAGGTTTTGCTTAACATCAAATCTATCAATTTCACACCTGCCTGAGAAGGCATGCAAATGCCATCATGTCCCTTTGTGTCACTTATTAATACAAAATAAATTAGAAAAGCACTCGGAGAGTGCAGACCTCCGCTAAGCAGCTTATTTCCACCCATATACACGCATGCTGAAAATCACCCAATTTCCCAAACCAATGCCAGCAAAAACATAACCTCCTTGGCGGGGGTAAAAAATAAATAAATAAATAACAGCCACATGATGTTTTTAAAAAAAACCCTCTAAAAACAGGAATCATCTGAAGCAGTTATAATACATCAATGACAACAGCAAGCTAGTTTCACCATACAACTAAAAAGAAACAGCAATTACCTAAAACTTGAGTGATACACACACAACATCATGGTCAGAAAAGTAACAGTCGGTTACGGTGACCTGTGGACACCAATATTGGTTCACGTAAACATGATCTAGCAGGCTTCCTTAGTCGGTGGTGGGTTGTTGGACTAGTTGGTCAAAGCCAAACTGGTTCATAGTTGTCAAGATCTCATGGTTAAGGGAATCAAGGAGATCCACGTTGAAATCACCAAGGACAATGGTCAGATGATTCCTTGGCAAAGATCTTATAAGATGATGCAGGCTGGTGAGGAAAGGAGCAACTGCTATGGAAGGAGATCTGTAAATGGTGATGATATTGATTTTTGTTGACGAGATGGTCACCCCAACAGCAGTGTACTCTAAGCCACTGATATTCAAATGGGGCGATCTCCTGCTTGGCAACAGCCATCACCCTACTTCCACGCCCTAGTGCAGCAGGCCTGTCTGCTCTAGTGATCTTCGACTGTGGTAGGATGGATGCTACTTGTTGATTCTGCTTCAAGAACGTTTCCATGAAACAAAACACGTCAACATTTTGAAGAGTGTTGTCCACTTTCAAGTCTTGTTCATGTTCAAAGTAGGACCTGATATTGAGCAGTCTGATCTGCAGTCCTCCATGAGTAACTGTAGGAGAAGCAGAAGGCAAAGTTTCAGATGATGTTTGCTGTCAAAGCCTGTCCATTTCATGAACAACAGATGGACTAGTGCAGATTGTTTCTCTGTCGTCTGTTTATGTACTTTGATCTCTTTATCCATCAGTTTCTAGTAAGATAGATACGTGAGTAAAATTACTAATAGGGAAATGAAAATAAACTTTGGAAACAGCAACGCCACCATAGGTTACGTGAAAACTATAAACGTGTTTTCAAGGGAGATAACCAAAGAAAGTAATAACGTAATACTTCATATAAAGTAACAAATGAAAATTCCTTCAAGAATCCATAAAAATTCCCACATCACTACCAAAATTTCATCATCTGTTCTTTGTGTCATTACCAATTTTTTCTGCAAGTTTTATCAAATACCGTTCACAACTTTTTGAGTTATTTTGCACACAGAGGGACAGATGGACAAACCAACGCTGATGAAAACATTAAACTCCTTCCTTGGCGGAGGTAATAAATTTAACAAATATTTGATATTCTGATGATGACAATAACAATAGCAAAGAGGACACTACAATGATGACAGCAGCAATGGTGATAATAAAAAAAAAAAAACTTTATTTCCCAACAAATAATGGATAATTATGATTTCAATTCATCAAACTATTCAGTTGAAATGAATTATGAACTGAAAAAATGAAAAAGTTAAAAAATATTAAAAAACTGTAATTCAAAAATACATTGTTGAGAGGGGGGGGGAGAGATGTAATTTGAACTCATGCAAAGTAAAAAATGAGTATTGAAATTTCAAGACAATCAAAATAATTGAAAAAAATACCACTTATTTTTAAAATTTATTTTAATTAATTTCAGATGTCAGTTTTCAAGAACAATATTGTTTGATTTCCCTTGACCTCAATGCCATTTTTTTTTACCCTTCTTCCTGTTCTTGTTTTTGTTTTATTTTGTTTTTGTTTTTATAAGAAGTGAAGTACATTCTGAATATTTATTTCATTATTTAACTTTTGACAGAAAAAAAGTAAAACTCACCACAATCACCATTCTAATTTGAATTCAGAAATCTGATATATCGCAAACAAATTGCCATAAAGCAGCTGGTTCCTTTTGGAACCTTCCAAAGCCATCATCATGACATATTTTTTAATTACTTAGTACATGATGTTATCAGCATAACATGATGGATGATGCTTGGACAACTGCCATGTATACCCATATATCCATGAAAAAATTAATGGGAGCTTCTCTTGAGTAGAAGCCTGACAGAGTAAATACAATGTCAAGATCTGGATGAGACCATAACAAAGATCTAGCCACGATACAACTGTACTGGCGGAAATTTCATCATTCGATGTTCCATAGGGAGTGGAAGAGACTAAGAGAAGAGAATAATGAAGACCTGAGTCTAGTTGAGGAATGTGAACAAAGACCTGGCCAAAGAATAGATCCATGACACGGTTCCTGACTGTGCTGGGTGAAAAACTCATCTCCAGGTGATCTTTGGGCAACGGAAGAAAGTAAGACTAAGAGAGGAGGACAACAAAGATCTGGTTGAAAATAATGAGTAAGGACCTGGCCAGAAAGTAGATCCATGACAAGGCTAGAGATTGCACTGGGTGGAAGGGAGGAAATTTCTTATTCTTGCCACCTTATGTTCCACGAAGGTCAGAAGGACCTAAGACTAACAGAAGAGGATAGACAGGGTCTGGGTCAGGACCATGGGAAAGGACCTGGCTCATGACAGGGCTTGCAACTGTGCAGGTGTCGTTCGATGCTCTATGGCAAATAGAAGAAACTACAACTAAGAGAGAAGAATGTGCAGGGGTCTCCAAGAGTGGTAAAGGAGAGGGACAAGGAAACAATGACACACTAGTGATTATCATATTAAAATCTGGTTTGAAATGTTTGAAAGAGCCCAATGATGATGTTAAACCAGCTGATGGATTAGGCTTACAGATAAGTATAGGTAAAACAAAGTAAAGCCAGTATTTGTAAGTAACTAAGCGAAAACAAAAACAAAAAATACTCATAGTTTGTTAAGTTTTTTTCTCTCTTATTTATTTTTTCCCCCCAGAAAACGAACACAAACTGTAATTCTATCAAACACCACTATACAAATTAACAACAAAAGTACAATGAATGCATCTCAACAACAGAACAAAGTGATAAATAAACAACACAAAGTGAGAGAATTCTTACCCATTGGGTACTTTTGAGTTACTTACCTAAAAGTAAAAGAAAAAAAAAGAAAAATATTAGTGTTTTAATAGAAGCCATATACACACATGATCAAATATCAAATATAAAAAAGAAGCAGGCCTAAGATTAAATACATTTATGTAAAATACGTGTGTGAGTTTAAAAGCACAGTCTGTGAAGATCAAGATAATTTTCATGCCTGGTAGCATGTTAGGTAAGATGCAGGCACAGATAATCTTCTATTCATATTAGCATATATAACAAACAGCAAGTACAAGGACAGACAAACAGACACGATAGATATATAGATACATATAGATAAATAGATACATATAGATAGGAAGATATACATATAGATACTTATAAATAGATAGATACAGAGATAGTTAAATATATAGAGTTAGATATACATACACACATAATGGAAAACTGAAGTTTTAAAAAGAATCATACAGTATGGAAAATTGCAGACAACAAGACTCTAGTGCTTTTGCACCTGCTTCACTATTGTGACGATGCTTTTTAATTTTATTATCATTTAAAATATGTACACACAATCATACATAGTCCAGTCTACACTCTACTATCCCTCCAACTATCATATCTGCGTTTTACTACTGGGTCAAGAGGAGAAGCCTGAGAGTGTGCCTATGTGTGGTCATGACTACACAGGAACCAAATTGATTTCAGGGATGAAAAGTTACGATTATATTTTCAAGGAATAATATGACCATGATTTGATTGAAAGAGCAATGAAGTTCAATTTATTCAACAAAATGAAATGGTATGCATTGAATATATGACTTATTAAATTTTCCCTAAATGTATCATAATCATCATCATTATCATCATCACTTAATGTTCATTTTTCCATGTTTGCATGAGTTGAACAGAATTTGTCGAGGCGGATAGCCTGCTTGCCTGCTAACCCTTACCTGTTTCCAAGAACAGGCCAGATGACCAGACATGTTTTCACAGAAGATTGAAAATGAAGGACATCACTTGCATAGTGACAACATTCATTTACAACTATTACTGAAGAGAAGGTGAGGATACAGTAACACACACATTCACAATGGGTTTCTTTCAGTTTCTATCCACCAAATCCACTCACAATGTTGGCCTGGGGCTATAGTAAAAGACACTTGCACAAAGTGCCATGCAGTGGAACTGAAGCTGAGACCATGTGGTTGGAGAACAAATTTCTTAATGCACAGCTTTGCCTGTACCTCTACCAGGCAACCATAATTGCCTGTACCAGGCAATGATAACTGAGAAAAAGTTTATTCTGCTTTGATACTTAAAATATATGAATTCTTCCAAACTCTTATCACTCTATCTAAATCAATGGAACAAAAATTAAATAAAAAGAAACTATTGGTTTTTCTCCTTTAGTCCTTTAGCATTTAATGCAGCTATACCTGATCCAAATATTCTACTTGTCTTATGTTCAAACTGACTACATCCAACCTCTCACACCTACTCCACAATGTCATTCTAAAAATATACAACCATATCGTTGAAATCTTGATGCTACAAGATAATGAATAACTAAGTCAAAATAGTGTGAATGAGTAAGGAATACATTTGGCAAAGAAATGTGAATGCTAAAAGGGTTAGACCAGGGATTCTCAACAATATTTTTATCTGTGGACTTCTTTGATTGCCATTTTATTCTGGTGGAGCCCCAGAGTCATTTTGATGTTTAAAAGCAAGTTATATAGATACTTCTTTGAAAATCCCTAGTTTGTTTTTCACACATTAACTTGTGTAGGTCGAACTATATAAAATATTAGCTGTTTCATACACTGCAAACCAATACATACATCTAAAGCAAATTTTTTCAGGGGCCCTTAAAATTCTATTGTGGACCCCCAATGTAATATTTTGTTGCATGGACCCCCCAAAATCTTATATGGGCCCTCAAGGGCCATAAGGATGCTGGTTGAGAACCAGTGGGTTAGACAATAATATTCTGGATACAATGAATGCTACTTTATGGGTCACTACACTAAACCAGCATTATCAATCCCTAATGTGATGAACTAATACTAGAGAAAATAAATCATCAAATTAATGAGACAATCTTTATACTTATTTATTACTTGTAATATTGCATTTGGTGAACAATATTGTAATTATAGACATTTCAAACTAGCCAATAATTTGTCTTCTTTCTTTCCGACAATGAGGGATTGGTTCACATGGAACAAGTGTCAGAGTATACTTAAGAAAAGTACAGAGGGAATGAGTCAATTACATTGACCCCAGTGTTTCACTGGTACTTATTTTATCAATCCTGAAAGGTTGAAAGGCAAAGTTGACTTTGGCGGAATTTGAACTCAGAACATAGTGACAGGTGAAATACTGCTAAACATTTCAACCAGCACGCTAACAAATAGCCAGCCTGCTACTATAATAATAATAATAATAATAATAATAATAATAATAATAATAATAATAATAAAAGTTGCTGAGAAGAAATGTTCAGTTTGACAAGTGAAACTACTTATTTTCTAAAGAGAAACATTTTATTGTGAAAGTTATTATTCATTTATTTTTCGTGGTAAATGTGTTTAATATCCATTAATTCAATAAATATTAGTAATGTTGAAAAAATAGTTTTGCTCATAAAAAGTGTTTCAATTAGCAAATAACGTTTTTAAAGCAATGTCTTCCCCCCACCTCCTAACCATAAAAAAAATGCAAAAAAAGAATATTTACTGATCATAAACTTACATAATTAAAAGAAAATATATATATAATTCTGCTAATGTTTGCAACAAAATTTAATTAAAGAATAAAATTAATCACATTACTGACTGGGTCATCATTAAACAGAGAAATTGTTTACATATCTTTATACTTTCACATAACACTTCTGCAAAGATCAATACTTTTCAGATTTGTTATTTTAAAAAGGATTCCCATGGCAGCCTTGAGTGATGAAAATAATAATCAAAGGTAACCATCAATTATTTTTTTCAACATGGTGTATGTAGAACTACATTATGCAACATGTCTTTTCATTTTTAAATACCAAAGGATGTGATTTTTCAGGGAAATTTGGATGCCTTTTCTCACAGGTTGAGAGCAACTCCTCACTGACTCACCACAACAAGATGTATGTGTAAACTTTATACCCACATATAATTTCTAACATTAGGTACAAGCGTGACTGTGTGATAAGAAGCTTCCTTCTCAATTACATGGTTCCAAGTTCAGTCCCACTGCATGGCATCATGGGCAGTATCTTCTAAAATAGCCTCCGGCCAACCAAAGTCTTGAGTGGATTTGACAAACAGAAACTGAAAGCCCATTGTGTGTGTGTTTGTCCCTGACAACCACTTGACAACAGGCATAGGGATGTTTATGTCCTTGTAACTTAATGGTTCAGCAAAAGAGATCAATTGAATAAGTACCAAGCTTATAAAAAAATAAATACTGGGATCAAATCATGATCCCAGCATAGCCATAGTCCAATGATAGAAGTATGTAAAAAAAATTTAGGGGCAATTTACTCCCAGAAAAAAATACACAACTTCTAAATTCAGTGCCAAAGGAAATTTCACTGAGATAATACCAAAAACAAACATAATGGTAAATTTCAATTAGAAGCAGTTCCTTACAATTAGAAGCAGATTTTCTATAGACAGATACCCTTCCTGTCACCAACTCTCATCTGTTTCCAAGCAAGGTAATATTTTCCTATGGCCAAAAATTGCTTTCAAGGAAAATTGGAAATGCAGGGCAGTATGTGTATACTGGTGACACATTTATAATTATCAGATGATGTCATGACAAAGACACACATCTATACACACACACACACACACTGTTAGGGGATTTGAATGGGTTAATGGAACCTGCATAACTGGACATTTCCCAGACTGTTTTTCTTCTGAAGATGGGACTTTGTGCCTGAAATACAAAAGGTTTTATAAAACTATCCGCATTGTCAGAAGCTTTCTATTTTTTCTCTTTTAACCTTCTTTGATATTACAATGCTTCAAGCGAACTACAATGCTCTTTTATACATATATACACACACATCAGTTTCTATCTACCAAACTCACTTTCAAGGCTTTGGTCAGCCTGGTACTGTAAAAGACACTTGCCCAAAATGCCATGCAGTGGAAAAGAACCTGAACAATGTGGTTGGGAAGCAAATTTCTTAACATGCACATATTCCAACTTAATATCTTCTGCACCAATTTCAACTGAATAAGTTTTAATCCCACAATTCCTCAAGGGAATTATTTTCACCAGCTACTTAAAACATTATCTTTAAGTTATATTAAGTTATATTTCCGTATGATCAGAGATTTATAAGTAACATGAGATCAATAAAAGAGATAAACAAAATGTTATTTTCTAAGAAGGGATACAAAAAAAAATGTTTTAAATTAAAATGAAAAACAAAACAGTATGAGAGAGCTTTTTATAAACATTTCCTACAATTTTAAATTAAATAATTAAATTTGTGCAAAATAAAGAAACCCAATGCCTTGTGAGTGAAATTAATACTTTAAAACTATATGGTTGCTTGCCATACATAGGTGTGTGTGTGTGTGTGTGTGTGTGTGTGTGTGTGTGTGTGTGTGTGTGTGTGTGTGTGTGTGTGTGTGTGTGTGTGTGTGTGTGTGTGTGTGTGTGTGTGTGTGTGTGTGTGTAAAAATTGCCATCATTATCATTTTAATGTCCACTTTTCTATGTCTAGGAGCCCTTTGTATCACTAGTTATGACCTGTTTCCAAATATGGTAGTATTTCTCCATAACCAAATATTGGAAACATCACAAAATATTGGAAGCAAAGGACATCACATGCATGATGGTGACACCCATTTACAACTATTATGTAATGTCAAAGCAAGGAGACAATAGCATGCATGTGCACACACACACAATGAGGTTTCAGTTCCTATCTACCAAATCCACTCACAAGGCTTTTGGTCAGCTTGGGATTATAGTAGAAGACACTACAGTGCCATGCAGTGGGATTGAATCATAAACCATGTAGATGGCAAATAAACTTATCAATCACACAGTCATATCTGCTTATATAGCAGAAGATTCATTTAAATATACCTCCTAAAAATGCTCTGATACCAAAAATGGCATCAAAATGTCAGTGAATGTCTTTGTTAAAGAAAAACTGAATAAAGATTATTTGGGAAAAAGTACCAGAGTTAAAAATTTAATAAAAATTATTTTTACATAGAGAACAATATTTAATAAAGTTTTTGAAATGATTATTTTCGAAATAATAACATTTTTGCAAAAGATTTGCTTAGGTACTCTTTACATTGAGTTGTAGTAGCAGCTAACTAAATTATTTTCACAAAACAATAAATTTTCTAGGTTTTGACACTTAAAACATTTGTATTTTTCAATGTCATGTAAAAAAAAAAAAAAAAAAAAAAAAAAAAAGCATTTTTTTTTTAATAGTTATTTAAAACTGAAGTGCTATTTGCAAAAATTCATCAGAAACAAATAACTGCTAACAAATTAAAATCAATATAGAAAAAGAAATTTAATATCATATATGACAGTATTTCAATTACATTTCTTTTTTTTTTTAATTTTCTTCAAAAATATTTGAGACAGTTATAACCAGATAGAAGTGTTGATGGTGAATAAGTAAATATCTAATCAGGTACTAAATAGCACAGTTAGTTTAAATCTTTTGATGTGCAAAGAAATGTGTTTCAGTCTGGGAAGCATACAGAAATCTGTTCAATCTGTGGGCATGCTTGTGTGTATGTGGCAATACACTTTACACTTTTTAAATGTAAATGAAAGGGTGTTACAGTATGTTTTCTAAGACAGGCACAGGAATGAGCTTGTTATCCATAAATGATGGATGATAAAAGTACCAATTCATGTATTTTACAAAACAAATATCATTTCAATGAAAATAATTCATGGGGTGCATGTAGAAGAATGAGAATCTAAACAATAATATATCTAATCATTCTTAAAACATCTTGGCAGATTCAAACGGAAATATCTGATTGCTGTTATGTGTATCCATTCATTCTTTATATGTTCTGGCAGAGTCAAACCCTTACTCCTTACGCCTGTGAATTGCATGTGTTATGAACAAACAACACTTGTGTTATGAGAAAAAGAAAATAGCAATCAAATATTCACATCTGAATCTGCCAGAACATATTAAGAATGAATAGATATATTATTCTTTGGATTCTTGCCTTTCTGCATGCATTCCATGAATTATTATCTGTTTGGCAGACATCTGCATGCATCAGCAAATAATCTGTTAGTTGATGCCTATAAAGAAATGCTCAAGTTCTTGTCAAATTCAGTGGTCTGATTTGGCAGCTTTGACAGAGGAGGTACACAATAAGGTCAAAGCATTGTGTGTCTGGAAGTCCCCTTGCACCAATGAATCACATTACAAACATACATCATTTAAAGGGAGGAGGTAATCTGTCAGCTACAAAAGAACATCAATCAGATAGTCATATTTGAATCTGTTCAAAGATATTAGGAATGAATAGATCTTTGAACCATTGAGCTGTTGGACATGAGAGTTTATGCCGGACAGAGAAATGTCACTGTAGTCCACATGGTGTCAATTGTGTGTGCTTTGAAAGTCAATGCAATGACACACAAGGAAGTAAACACACACACATCTGTTCTATGTATTTTCCATGCTAGCATGGCTTAGGTATTGTTACTGAAGCCTTGTTTTTACAGCTAGTTACGTTTTCTGCCACTACCTTCTTACTGGTTTATCAAGAAAGAAATTTCTCTTTTCAACATGTCTTTGAAAGCAAAGAGTTGGTGGATGACTTGTTGACAAAAAATGACAATAAACTTCATTGCTTATAGCTCTGCACTCTAACATGCGAAGTATGGAATATAAACACATGCACATATACATGTTATATATGTGTATATATAATAGGCTTTGTACAGTTTCCATCAACCAAATTCCTACACACACAATGAGTTTCCATCTACCAAATTTCATCATTGGTCAGCCTGAGGTTCCATGCAGCAGGTGAGATCAAACCCAAAACCTTATAGATGTGAAACAGACTTCTTAACCACATAATCATTAACAAAACTGAACAGCTATAACAGAAATGCAGACATTTTTTACTATCATCATCATTTAACATCCATTTTCGATGCTAGCATGGGTTGGATGGTTTGACAAAATTTGGACTGTGCCACATTCCAATGTCTGCTTTGGCATGGTTTCTAAGGTAATTAAGCTTCTTAATGCCAATAACCCTTCCTACAACATCTTTGCCTTTATTAAACTTTTTCATACCAAACCACTTGAAGCTGTCCCTCATTCTATGATACAAACTTCCTGTTTTAAAAGGATCTTAAAACATTCTAACAAAAATTCCACACTATGTCTTAAACACACACTTAATTGAATCTGTGTACTCTATCAGAAATATGGTAACAAAAGGGTTAAGACGAGCTAAAATAAAACCTTCCATGGTAACAAAAGTGTTAAAGTGTTTTAGGACAATTAAAACTGAAGATAAAAATCAAATATTTTACCTAAGAAGAGCAATACATGTAATTAATTAACAGTTTATAAATGAGAAGTCTACTAATATTCATAATTTGGTAATTGCATATTTGAAAATCACTTATTTAATGCAAGCTGTAGCTCTGAAGGAAAAAAAAAATCTGTATAGATTTCTGGAGATCATGAAATCAGAATTCAATTTACAGAGTTTGCAGGCAACAAAATTCGAAAAGCAAAAACTTAAAACACACACACACACACACACACACATATATAATTTTTTTTTTTTTAAAAGAGACCCCCAAAAGCTCAAACATCCAAACTATTCTTTAGACTAAGCACTGACAGGTGGAAAACAAAATACAAAGAAAAAATTTCAAATGAGGTAAATATAAATAAAAATAATAGTTCTTTGGTGATTAACAGCAGTAAAAGAACTCTGACAACAGGATGACAATGACAAGTTGTTACATCATCAAAGGCCTGCATTATATCACAAGACTTTATAGTTAGTTAGTGAAGGACATCAATCATCAAATTTGACAGCCACCATGCTCGTCCTATTGTTTACTTTACCCATATGCTCAGTAGACTCTTTTGAAACATTTTCACAACAGAATGATATGTAAAAGATAAAAATAACATACTTTTCTTTTTCAACTAACTGTAGTTAACAAGTTTATGTCCTTTTGCTGGTTTAAAAATCAAGATTCTACAAGAAAGTAATCTTTCACTCAAATGTCTCGGCACCAAAAAAAACCCCCAAAAAACCCCCAGTTCTATGCATCATAGCATGAAAATAGTTCTAAAGATCATGCAAAAGAAACTGAATGTTAAGAGTTAAATGTATTAGGAATTTCTCTCTCTCTCTCTCTCTCTCTCTCTCTCTCTTTTTAAGTAATCTCTTTATCAGCAAGCCATGTAAATCAGTTCTAATCTGGACCCTTCCCTCATATTTTAAATTTTTATCCCCTGGCATAAAGCCATCTCTGTCAAAGTTCACAGCCTTACATGGCAGCCTCAGCAACCTCACAAGTGCTGGTGCCAATAAAAAGAAGCACCCAGTACACACTACAAACTTGTTGGCATTAGGAAGGGCTTTTAGTCATAAAAACCATACCAAAGCAGACACTGGAACACGATACAGTCCATCAACTTGTCAAACTATCCAACCCACACCAGCATATATCTTGGATGCTAAATGATGATGATGACAATAACTATCAACAAATATCTTCTAGTGTGTAAAAGATCCCCTTCAGTCATGAATGACCATGGAATTGCATCTAGAAAGTTCCCCTTCGAGGTACAAGCCTCAACAAGGTTGTTTATGGAAGACCAGCAGTTGCCCATGCATACCAGCCTCCCCTCTCCATACCACAACTCATTTCTATAGCTGAATGAACTGGAGCAACATGAAATAAAATGTCTTGCTCTAGAACACAACACACAGCCTGGCCTGGGAATCATATGTACCTTAATCATAAATACTATGAAGATAAATGCTTCCCAATCAAGTGGTTCCAGGTTCAGCCCCATTACATAAGCTTATTAAACAAAATAATCTAGAGTTCATTTGTGTCCAAGCAACATATGGCAATTCCAATACAATGAAGCATTATTAATTACAGCAAGCTATCCAAGTAAATTAATGTTCAGTTACTAATTACTAACAACATTAATTTCATAAGTGCATTATAGATTATCTAAAGTTTAAATTCATTGTCATTTTACTGGAGAGCCCACTGCATTTATAAAAGGCATTGAGTAGGTGGAGTATATTATTTCAATGCATGCCTATAACTATTGAAGATGCTAATGTTTACTCATTAACCTGAAGCTATTCACTTCTGTTGCTAATTAGTACCCTAACTTGTACTGGGTATCAACCTTACCACAAAGAAAGATAACAGCATCTTAAATACATGAATGCAAACTCTCTAACCCTACCAACTTAGCACCATCCTTACTTCAACCATTTCAAATGCAAAGCTGAACCTATTTGCTCCTAGTATTTCAGTATATTTCATGTAGTAGTAGCAATACTAAATAGGAATAATAATAATAATAATAATAATAATAATAATAATAATAAAAATAATAATAATAATATGGAAATAGAGGTAACTCAGATGATAATGTTTCTCTAAAAGAAACAGAGAAACTTTCAAAATATAAAGATCTGGAAACAGAGGTAACTCAAATATGAAGTCTAAAAACAGAAACAATTACCATCATAGTAGGCGCATTGGGTATGATAAAAAAAATATTCAGATAAATACATAACAAAAAATACAGGACTAACAAGTATATATAATACAGAAAATAACATCCTACATAAAACAATTTCAATACAGTAAAAAGAGCATCACAACAAACCACAGCACATACCCAAGGCACACAGAGCTGCACTCAGTAGTGCAGTGAAAGCACTTGATAAAAATAAGACTACTGAATAATAAGCTGAAAACATTACTACAGACTGTACATGGATTTCCCAAAGAAATAAACATGAAATTTGGCTTAGAAAGATGTGCCAAAGCAACCTTGAAAGAGGAAAACTAGTTAAGAGTAACATTACACTAGATAAAGCAAATGAAATAAGAGAATTAGACCAAAGCCAGACAGACAAATATTTAGTAATCAATGAACTAGATCTGATACAACACACAAATGAAAGAGAAGATAAGAAAGGATTAATATTGAAAACAGAACTCAATGTGAAAAACAAGATAATAGGTAGCAACACTAGCCATCCCAGTTATAAGTTACAGCTAGAATATTCTTAACTAGACTCTAAACAAACTAATCAAAATAGACAAGAAAAAAAAAAATAATGAAAGGATTTAGGATGCACCACCCAAAATCTGACACGGAAAGGTTATATTGTATTGTAGGTGGTAGAGGCCTTATACAACAAGAAAACTATTACAAAATAACCACCATAGGATTAGAGAAATACCTACTTCAACTGCCAGACTGAAAATATTTTATTTTTAGAAAGTGCAGCTCTTTTAAATATAATAAGGTAAAACCAAATACCAATCCATGTATTTTAATTCCATTTTGTACAGTGAGTGGCAAAAAAACCATGGTGTGGCACTAATACTGCTAGACAAGTAGTAATGGTGTTTTCATGTTTTACCACTTTTTCCCTTCCATTTATCATCATGGTTTGGACCTGCACATACTGTATTTTGCTGTTGAAATGTTTGTCAATTTGTAAAATGTGGGAAGTCTTTCTGTTTTTTTTTAATTTTTTTTTTTTTTTTTGTGGTGGTGGGCACACTCTATACTTATTGATTTCACTGTGTAACAAAATTTTAATTTCTTTTTGGCTTTAGTTAGTAAGAGTTATTTTTTCTTTGCTTTTATCTAAAAATCAAAGGAAATGACTACTATTCCCTTCAAACTTTGCTTTTGTCACCTGGACATCAATGTTTTGAAACTGACTCTATTTTCCATTACATTTCAGACAGTTTCAGCAATGAGTTGCTTACTGCTTATAGCAAATATTCTGCTCAATATCAAGGATTTACTTGTCAGTTGCTTGACCTTAACCACTTCAGCATGTCTCTTATTGGCTGACAATATGTGCATCTCTGATCATGAGCAGTGAAGGAGCATCATAGCCATGTGTTGGGAGGGATTCTTTACAGTTTGAATAAATGTAACAAAAGCAAATTTTGCAAGAAATATTAGCCATTTTTCATACTTTCTAGTTATAAGCAAATGGGAAATAACAGTTGCTACCAAAGAACGAAAAAAATCATGTTATAGTGTTATTTATGACAAACAACAACCTTTGTTATTCTATCAATGACAGCATTTCCTTTGGATATAACCACTTCAAATACTAAAATGTTAAATTGAAATTATTATTAAAAGAAGAAATATTATTTTTGTTGTTTTGAAAGCAAGTTTGAGAACCATGGAACATTTACTGATGGAGTGGGGGTATGAATTAGTAGAGGCAAATTCATTGTAAAATTTGTGCTGGCATAAGTCACTTGTATATCATAATCATTAAGATTCAGTTTTTTCTATTTACAACAAGAGGTCTTACCAGAATCATTTTATCTAATTCATCATTAGACATTAGATTACATGACACTTATCATGTAGTAGCTCATTTTCATTGTTTTATCCAGAGGAATAGCATTTGCTTTATTTACAAGATTTAATCATTGACATCCCATCCCCTCAGCACTGGGTTATTAAAATAATATACAAAAAAAAAACTCAGTCAATATGAATTTTACAATAAATATTCTATCTAACTATAAGAAAACTAAGAGACTGAGTACAAAGCATATTGGCTGATTGAGCCTGCCACAGGTAGACTGACATTACAACAACTTATGATTCGCCTTGCTAATATATGAAATCCACAAATCTATCCATAAACCACAATGCAGCAATTTAGAAAATCAAATTTGCTACACAACATTTATGCTCTTTAATCAGCAATTGCTTTTAAACAATGGAGTTGCAAACAAACAACATTTGATGTCTAGATAAAAGTAAAAGGAAAACTTCATATTAAAATGAATTGAAAGATGTAAACAATTGTTCAGATACATATTCAGTGATGCATGAATGCTAACAGGATATTGAAATATTATATAATTTCTTCATGGATTCTTCAGGTTTATAAAACAGACAATATTTCTACATTTCTATTTCATTTGTTACATGAGACAGTAATACTAAACATAAACAAAATATCACTGACATAACAGACTGGAATTATATCTGGGAAATCTATAGTTTCACATGACCAAATAAAACAGAACTATCTACTGAAATTTAACAAACTCTATGGAAATAACACAACACAATAAATTGAAATTCTACATCAGAAATCAAAATCTATTGGAAAATATTTTTACGTTGCAAATCAAAGCTAATAAATTTATCACAGATAAAACTTCCTTTGCAATATGGTTATTAAAAAAACTGATGATAATGATGAAAAATATTCTTGATACTTATTTCATTCAATCTAAAGCAAAACATGGCATTTAGTGAATCTGACAGACAGACAATAAGAGAAGACTACTGTATCATCATCATCATCATCATTTAACATATATGTTCCATGCAGGCATGGGTTAGATGGTTTGACAGGGTTTTGACAGATCTGAAGATCTGTGCTCCAATGTCTGCTTTTGGCATGGTTTTCTGGATGCCTTTCTAAATTGCAACATCACATCATTTTTTTTTTTTTGGTAGCACAAAAGGTGTATGCTTGTTTACACCTGCAACTGTTTATGTAAAAGTGCAACATGCAGTGCTGTCAAATTTTCTTGTCAACAAATCACCTGGGAACTTCATGCTGTCAAAGCAGTATGGAATAAGTGATCCGATACTCAAAAGAGTTGACACCCAGAAGAGAATCCAGCTTTAAAACAATGTCTCAAATAATACATTCATCATGGAAAAATGGATGTAAAACAAATGAAATATGCAAGTTGATCTATCCACTTTACTTTAGTCGCTAATATCAGAAAGTTTATACAGAGTATCTTCATGGATAGTTAAGGAAGGTGCACAGTTGCTGACAAAATTCCAAAGCTTAACTATACAGCATATACAGGTGTTCCTTTCTTTTCAGACCATGAACATGTCGTGTATATAAACATAATCTGCTTCAATAAACTTAGTGGGACTCATGCAAGTATGGGAAAAGTGAAGATTGAAATTGTTATGATTAACATTGCTATAATGTATTATAGGTTAAAAACCTATATGTCTATAAGTTTTTAGCCAACACTGTATGTTAATCATCATCATCATTGCTGTGAGACTGAGCAGAATTGAGATAGTTACAATGGTACTAATTAGATTTAATGAGATTCAGCACTTATTAATGAAGAACCATATATATTTGTAATATACTTGTGTATATGAGGGACAGCTTTTCTTTCAAACATGTTATTGGAAGCATGAAAGGCACATTGCGTAGCTAAGCACAGGTATGGCCAAGTGGTTGAAAGCAAACTTCTCAACCACATGGTTTCAGGTTCAGTCCCATGGTGCTAAAGCCCCAAGCCAACCAATGCCTTGTGAGTGTATTTGGTAGCCAGAAATTGTGGAAGGTGAGCTGGCAGAAACATTAGCACGCCGGGCAAAATGCTTAGCGGTATTTCATCTGTCTTTACGTTCTGAGTTCAAATTCCGCCGAGGTCGACTTTGCCTTTCATCCTTTAGGGGTTGATTAAATAAGTAGCAGTTACGCACTGGGGTCGATATAATCGACTTAATCCGTTTGTCTGTCCCCTCTGTGTGTAGCCCCTTGTGGGCAGTAAAGAAATAAGAAATTGTGGAAACCCATGGTATGTGTTTACCTTTGTTCCCTTGCTGCTTGACAACCAATGTTGGTTTTGCAAACAGGATCAGTAGAATAAGTATCAGACTTAAGAAAAAAAATTTTTTAAATACTGCAGTCAAATTGTTCAACTAACCCTACAAGTTGGTGTTCTAGCATGGCCACTGTCCAATAACTAAAACAAATAACAGAGTAAATGAGCAAGCAGGGAAACAGTATTTTAACTTCAGAAGAATATATCAGATTACAAACAATACATTGGTTTTTGTCTTTGATATATTAACCTCCAGAACGTGTTCAGTCATCAGACATTTCATAATTAGTACATGACAACAACACCAATAAATTTAATTAGATAGAGAGCTGCTTTAATTGGAAATTTACATCTTAATTAGCATCATGTAGAAACCACCCCACAGTTCAACGAAGTAAGACTCTTTTTCTTTTTTTATTCTGAAGCTCTCAACTCTTTTTCACATGATGTGAGTTTTGATTAGGAAAACGGAAATGTTTTATTTGGGGAAAAAAAAAAAAAAAAAAAAAGAATGAATCTGAAACAAAATTTTTTAACCTTTTTCATGCTAACTTCACTCGCACCCCTGTCACTACCCCTTGATCTATGACACAAATCTCTTTTTTGAAGTAACTTAAATTAAAACTTCCCATCATAATTTCATGTTTATATTCCAAGTCCCACCTTAATTAATAACGAAACATTTAGTAAAATAATTTCGTTATTTTCAAAAATTAATTAAAGAAAAGCAATGTATTTCAAAAGAAATATGTTAACAAATGGGCTTAAAAAAAAACATGTATTCCTTGCTTTGCTGATAAAGATTATCTAATAGAAGAGTAACAATTTAGGTATCAGTACTAGTCATACTGCCATGCAAGCTGATGGCAGCCTCACTAGTGCTGTGCCATGAGAAAAGCACTAGGTACACTCTGTAAAGTGGTTGATGTCAAGGAGGGCATTCAGCTTTCAAAACCATGCCAAAGCAGATATTGGAGCTTGGTGTAGTCCTCAGACCAATCAAATTTTATCAAATTGTGTAATCTACAGCAGCATAAAAGATGGTCATTAAACTATGAGGATGATAGTGAAATGAAAAATTAAAATAAATTCGTATTTAACTAATATATCTATATGGATAAAATCATAATCTCTCAGGAGTTTAAAAGAATTAATATCTTTTAAAAAAAATCAAATCAGAAAACTAAATCTTATTAAATATAAAACCTTCTGAAATGCATGAGAAAATAATAAATTAAAGAGAGAGAGAGAGAGAGAAAAAAAGAGACTATGTCATTTTTAGTTTTTCTTTTTTTTTTTAATATCTCAACTTCCTAATGATCCGAAAGATAGAAGCTGCTTCTTATAATCATCATCATCAGTGTCCTAACATCTACTTTTCCCTGCTTGCATGGGTCAGATAGAATTTGTCAAGGAAGATTTTCTATAGCCAGATGCCTTTCCTGTCACCAAACCTTAACTGTTTCCAAGCAAGATATTTCCCCATGACTGGACATGATTTCATGGATGACTGGAAATAAGGGACTTCACTTTACATGACAATGACACTTACTTATAGCTATCATGAATGTCATGTTAAGAGGGCACAAATACACATGAGTGCACACACACACACATATGCATTGAGCTTCATTCAGTTTCCATCTTATCAAATCCACTCACAAGGTTTTGTTCACCCTCAGACTACAATGGAAGACACTTGCTCAACATGCCACATAGTGGGACTGAACCCGAAACAATGTGGTTGGGAAACAAACTTTTTAACCATACAGCCATGCCTGCATATACAATATCAAATGGTTATTGTTATCAAGGTTGGCAGTTCCCAATCACACTTAGGATACTGTTATAATCTTTGCTTAATGTTATCAGCCAGTTAAATTAATCTGTTTCCAAAGTGATCATAACAACAGGTTTTCAGCGTACGTCTGAAAATAAATTCTATTGATGAATTTTTTTTTTAAAGCCCAGATCATAAGATGTAAATTAAACAACAAAAAAGTAAACATGAAAATAATTGAAATAAATTACGCTATGAGTTTCCCCACACCCAATCAATAAATATAATTTTTTTCCTTTCAATTATGTGATATTTTATAAAATTATGAATTAACTTAAATAATTAGTGTTAATTGTAATTATTGAGAAAATCAAATTTGAATAATCATAGTTATGAGGAATCTAAGCTGTAGTTACACCAGAGAATTGACTGGAAAAAAAAATCACATAATTTCTAATAAAGTTCACAAATGGAGATATTTAATAATCATAAAATGCTATAACAGAAAATTTTCTAAAACATAAATTTTTAAGAAAAAATATTAATCTAGTCTCAACATGAGAACTACCACATACCGTTTGACATAACAGTCCCTAGAGATTGCATTTTCAAACATTTTTTTGATTGTTTAACTTTTCCCCAAGTTTGATCATTTTATGAGTTTAGCTTCACCTGCCTCTAAAGCATTCATATGCACACACAAACTTTGGTATTCATCTACCAACAGACACCTAAAGGCATGCACAAAGCAGACTTTGATCAAATGTGAAATCAAGAAAAATGGACCCATATGTATTAAATCATTATCATCATCATTTTAACATCAACTCTGCCATGCTTGCATGGGTCAGACAGAATTCAATGAAGTAGATTTTCCATGAACGAATGCACTTCCTGTTGTCAACCTTCACCTGTTTTCAAGCAAGGTAATATTCCTTCTTGTCCAGAAGACTCTTATTAAGGAGAACACAAGCATACACACACATATACCAGGCTTCTTTCTGCCTGCCAAATCCACTCAAGACTTTGGTTAGCCTGGGGCTGTAGTAGAAGACAGTCGCCCAAGATGCTGGGCAGCAGGAATGAACCTAAAACTATGTGGATAGGGAGGTAAACTTGTTAACCATACAACCATGCAGACACCAAAAGCAAAAAAAATTACGATAAAAAATAATAAGTGAAATCCAAATACACATGTGAAAACTCATGTAGGAATTTGCATTAAAAAAAATCTGCTTTCTTTACAAATAACTCCGCTAGAGTCAACAAGTGAATGACAGTCTCTACAGTTGGTTGACTTGCTAGAAAATTAGCATCAAATTCACATGTTAAAAATTAAAATAATATAAGAGCATATTATTTCAAAATGCCCTGAACTAAAAAGAAAAAAACCAGTAAGATGGTCACAGCTGGATTGCCTTTGATCATGGGTCTGTTTTTGAAAGACCACAAAGATTAACTTTGCACCTCACTTCTTTAATTAAATCATATAGAATTTACAAACTGCCAAGAGAGAATCAGCGATAGATATTGCTTTTTCATAATGTTTGTTCGTGTGTGTGTGTGTGTGTGTGTGTGTGCGTGCGCGCGCACGCACACACACAGACACATAAAATTCATGGTGTAGGATATTTTAGTAGCTAATACATTTTTTCCCCCTTCCAAAATTCTCTGATCTTGAATAAACTTATGAGAGCATAAGAAAGAAAAAGAAAAGACATAAATCAATATCAAAAAAGTAACCATCACTCAAATGCTTAAAAGAAAAACAACAAAAACAATGTTTGTTAACAATGTAATCTTATCAAAGGTCTATAATCAATAAAATTTCAACATTTTAAGCTGATCAAAAATAAATTAATTTCACTATAATAAACAAAAAACAGATATTACAAAAAGACAGATTTAAAAGAATTAGAGGAATAAAATATTAAAATTTAAATTGAAGAAACAATTATTTTATTACCCATGCTTATAAAATAGGTACAAATAATTTGCTAAGGTTCATTCAAATGCTTACATGCCTTGTGATGGGAGTTTGATACCTTTATAATATACCTAGTTTTTCTCTCAACTCAGTTGGCCCTCTTCATTCAAATATACTAACATTAGACATTCAGGGGAGCACACTCACCTCATTTTCTTCTTTTCAGCTTTCACACATCTCCACATTCAATGCTTAAGGTTTGCTTTCATGCAACGTCATATTTCACACAGAAGTATCATACAGAATGCGACGAGCTGGCAGAAACGTTAGCACGCCGGGCGAAATGCTTAGCGGTATTTCGTCTGCTGCTACGTTCTGAGTTCAAATTCCACCGAGGTCGACTTTGCCTTTCATCCTTTCAAGGTCGATTAAATAAGTACCAGTTGCGCACTGGGGTCGATGTAATCGACTTAATCCTTTTGTCTGTCCTTGTTTGTCCCCTCTATGTTTAGCCCCTTGTGGGCAACAAAGTAATAAGAAATAAGAAGTATCATACAATCTACCCTTAACTTGGAGAGATAATCCTCTTGTAACTATTTTCACCCAGGCTTACTCTGGTTACTATTCTTTCGAGACAGCCCCCTACCTACACTATTAGTTAGGCCATCTAGGAAACAGGAAGCTACCAACTACTTCTATGGAAATTTCTAAGCATTTGAAAGAATTTATTTTACAAGTGCTCATACTGCTAACCACACCTGTACAACATCCGCCAAATATAAAGTTTGCCTTCTTGGTCAGCCTGCCTTTTCTTTGATCACAGTAGCCTGCTTATGATCCCACTATACTTTTCATGCATCCATAATTTGTGATCGGTACACTATATACAATTCCTACCTACCACTTTTCTGTATATCAAGCACGGTCAGTTCTCTGAGGATGGCAGAATCCTCATTTGAGTAACCGTCACCCAAATTCTTCCTTACTAACAAGAACTGAGCATAAACTAAAAGATCCATTATAAAGAACATAAATGTTACTTTATAAACTATACATGGGGGTGCTGAAAAGTTCGTGGTTTTGGGTAAAAGAAAATACAGGAGGATCAGTTAATAATGATTTTATTGAAGACTAGCAGAAATACCCGGCGTTGCCTGGGTTAGAGAGAATAATGAAATCTAAAAACGCCGTCTAGACTACGCATCATCTTTATATATAGAGATGTATATATACACACACGCACCCAAACACACGTATATATATGTATATCAATATAAATATATGAAAGTCAATGAAGTTTCGTAAAAGAAGGTGATCATGTACATACTTTCTTGCTGTTGTGATTATAACACCTCATTGTAAACTATGTTTCTTGTTTTCCCTTGTAGAGCATATACAAATAGGTTTTTTTGTTGCTGCCCACTCTTGAGCAGCCAACATACAGTTGTCCATGTGAGAAGCAGGGCTCTTCCAAGAGAAGACCAGCTACAGACAGTGTTTGACCCTGATATTTGTTTATGGACATAGCAAAAGTCACACGAAGGGGGAATTGTAGTCTTCTGAATGTAAAAGGAATGTCTGCTCCTGATGGAGTAAGAGGAATTCTTGGAATAAAGACGTCATCCCCTTTTGCACATCCAGAAAGAATGGTAGCCTCGATAACGTGTGACATCATTTTCTAAATAATGCTCATCTGTTATGTTCGGGTTAAAATTTCATCAACATCAAAAATATATGAATTTTCATGGGAGTTATGCAAAGAATATAATTTCCAAATTTCATAAAGATCCATTCAGTACTTTTGACGTAGTTTTGGATAAGAAAACAAATGACTAATGTGTGTGTTTGTGTGCATGTGTACGTGTGTGTGATGGGTGTATATATGTATAGATATCTGTATGCATGTATATATGTATATATGTGTACATATTACATGTACATCTATATATATATATATATATATATATATACATCTACACATATGTATACATATACATGTATGTATAGATCTATATATATATACATATACATATACATCTCTCTCTGAAAGTATCTGTCATTACAGTATCGAAATGGTGTACATATACATGTATATGTATACATATACATCTCTCTCTCTCTCTCTTTCTCTCTCTGTGAAAGTATCTGTCACTACAGTATCGAAATGTGATTGTTTCAGTTAGTGGAATAGTTTCATTTTTAAAGTGAAAGTATTTGACATGAGTGTTTTTGTTTCACTTTTGACACGTAATACTTAAATAGGAGGAGATATTATGTTGCCGTGTGCTCGAACTCTGCAAGAAGTTAATAATTTTTTTTGACTAAAACACAACTGGAACCCTAAGTAAGGCATGTGTAAAATTTGAATGAAATTGGTTGCGTAGTTCTCGAGTTTTAGGGATTCACACACACAGACAGACAGACAGACCGACAGACAGACAGACAGACCGACAGACAGACAGACAGACATTCTCATTTTTATATATATAGATATTCCCCTCTCAGATTCACACACTTCTTGAAGTGGTCCAGTTTTCCTAAGCTCTGTAAAAGAACTCGGAAAGTTGGGCCTCCAACCAGGCCTTTCACAATACTCTTAAAGCCAGGAAACTTTCAGCACCCCCTCGTAAAACTTCCAACATTAATATATTATATCCATTTATTGTCAACATTCATTTTTTTTAACAGTTCATCATCATTATTGTTTTAACATCCTTTGCCTGCATGGTTTGGATAGAAATTTGTTGGGGGCAGATTTTTCTATGGTTGGATGCTCTTCATGTTGTCCACCCTGTTCTATATCCAAGGGAATACTTTACTCATGGTCAGACATGTTTCCATGAAAGATTTGAAAAGGGCCTTGCTTGTATGACAATTATCATGTGAAAACACAGATACAAACCCACACTGGCACCTACATGAACACACATTTACAGATACTTGTACACACACACATAATGGGTTTCTTTCACTTTCCATCAACCCATTTACAAGGTTTGGGTCAGACTGGCGCTAAGGCTGAAGACACTTATACAAAGTATCATGCAGCGAGACTGAACCTAAAACCACATGGATGGGAAATAAACTTCTTGACCACACAGTAGTGCCTGCACCTGCATTTTTTCCCTTCCTTTCATGTTTATATATGGAAACAAAATGTAATCCATCACCTAAAAGTGATTCAAAGGAAAACATTTTTTGGTTACTCTTGCTTTGAGTGTTTACACCATTCAAATATATTCAGCAAGACATCAATACTACTTCATAACTCTAATTAGCAAGACAGCTAGCTCTGTCAAAGAATATAATGAAGAAATATCTAACAAATACATAAATAATTGAAGAACTGTTAAAAAGCTTTTTATAAGTAAAAAAAGAAAGAAATATGTCAATAAGTAACACAAAACAGGAGACAAGCTTGCAATCCATTAATAGTATAGATGGAAAAAAGGAATCTTGTGCGATCAAACGGGTTCTGGACAAGAAAGCAAATGTTTCCCAAACAACTGTAAATTAAAATGTAATGTTTCTCTTTATAGAAGAGAAAAAAATTTTTTCCATGCATTTAAAAAGATCACTGTTTGTTTAATTTATACAAAAAGCAAGATAGAAATTCATCAAAGGAAATAGCATCTAAATATTAGCAGTTCAAATGTTCAATATGAAAAGAAAAGCTTTCCAGAATGCTGGCTCCAGAATTTTTATCACAATATCACAAACAGATGACATAGTAGTAGGCAGACGTAGATGCTACCATCATCGGTTTAATGTCCACTTTTCTGAGTTCACATGGGGAGGACAGAATTTATTGAGGTGGATCTTATACAGCCAGATGCCTTTCCTGTTGCCAGCACTTGACTGTTTCCCAGTAGGACAATGCTTCCTCATGGCTGGACATGTTTCTATAGAAGATTGTAAAGGAAGGACACTGCCTGTATGATGGTCACATTCACTCACAACAATCACACAATGTCAAGACAAAAAGACACCAACTCACACATAAATACATACATTTACTATGGGCTTCTTTGAGTTTCCGTCTACTAAATCCACTCATAAAGCCTTGGTCAGCTTGGGGCTATAACAAGAAGAAACTTACCCGAGGTGCTACACAGTGGGACTGAACCTGGAACCATGTGATCAGGAAGCAAATTTGGTAATGTAATATTCTGACTTCAATCTTTTTTTTTTTTTACTCAGCAAGCCTTGTCATTTATGACTCAGCTCTCAGATAATACTGACATCAGTGATAATTTGAAGTTATTTCAAATTACTATAAACCTTGTGCATAGTGAAAATAACTGGATGTAATTGATCCATGACCTCCACCACTAAAATTAATGGTCACTGTTCCAAACACTACCATCACTATCTTGCAAATTATCTTATTTAATCTGAAGAGGAGGTGGAGCAGTACCCATTTCAGGTCTCTTTAAACTCGAAATGTTGAGAAGCCTACAATTCCATTTAAATTATTGTCATGGAGTAGCAGAAAGAAAAATATTAGTGAGACAGATATCTGGAAGAATGGCTGGGTAGATATAAGGATTGATAGAACAGTACATTCATTTTACACATGCTTTTCAATGCTAGCATGGTTTAGAAGAATATATAGATTATTGAGGTACTGTTTTACAGGCAAGATGTTATCTTGTTATTTCAGGTAAAGGATCTCTTATTGTACATGTCTTCCAAAACACAAGACATATAGACGATTGGTCAATAGTGAAATGATAGCAAATTTCACTGCCTATATATCTACTAAATATAAATAGTATATGTGTGTGTGTGTGTATATATACACACACATCCAAATATATACACACATAATAGGCTTCAAACAGTTTCCATCTACTAAATTTGCTGATATGCATTGGTTGGCCTGGGGCTACAAGACACTTGTCCATGTTGTCATACAGTAGGACTGAATACAAGTCCACTTGATTGACCTGTGATCTCCTTTATCATACAGTCATGCCAACACCTAAGGATATAATCAACAATGCTGCAACAATGGCCATATTGGTATACAGAAACAGAGAGTGGGTAAAACCAAATACTGAGAAAGAAAGCAGTTGTAAATGTTAGTTCTCTAACATTTGGCCATATACATTAAAAACTGATTTTTCTGTTTTTTTAGTTCATTCCATGAGTTATGATTCACTCAGCTAATTCAAACCACAACTTAAACCATCAATCAAAGATAGTTGGTAACTAAATGCCTCTCCAAATACTGGATATTTCTATAACTGAATATCAGTTGTTGAAAGGAATTCTCCCTACCACCCACTTTTTTTTTTTCTCATTAACCATATGGCTTTGCTTGTGCCTACAGTCTAAATAAAGAACTTCGTTTAACAACTGCATGGTTCCAAATTCAATCTTACTCCACAATTTGACAATATCTTGGACAAGTGTCTGCTACTGTGGTCTAATGTTGATCAATGTGGGTTAAATTTGGTAGATGGAAACTGTACAGAGGCCCATCTTGTAATATCTACATATATTTGTGATTTTGTTTATATGTTTACTGGTGTACTGAGTTGCATCCAGTTATATGTGTAAAAAGAACAAAACATAAAAGGTACCAGAATGAAATGTGTTCTGGAGTCGAACCTTTGACAGGGTGGTAGTAGGAGACCAGTCAGTTGGTGAACACAATTTCTTATAGAGAAAGGTGGCAGAAAGCTGCACCAAGCATTAGAGTGGTGCTCCAGTATGGCCACAGCCTACAGATAGAAACCAATAAAAACAAAGACAGCTAAATTTAATTTTAAGTATTTGAACTTGTTTCAATTATTCCTATGAAATATTTCATGAATTTAGGTTAAATTCTCAAATTAAGTGTTCAATAGACACGAGAACATGTAATTAATTAATTGTAAGACAGAAATCAAAAATGAATATTACAGAGAAATCTAATACAAGAGACTACTTTTTAGCTAAGTAAACAGGTTAAGTAATGTTCCTTGCCTAAGGGAAATACAACAGAAATTCATCAACAAAGTGTCACTGTATCCCATTCTAATCAGGTGCTGGTAAATACAAAATATAGGACAGCAATAGAATAAGAATCAGATAATCTCACATATACATAGATTAGATTTCACAAAGACACTAAATTAGATTTCACAAAAACACTAATTACATTATAACAGTTACTTCTGTTTAATATCTTAATAAAACGAAAGGCCAAATTATTTTAATTGCAAAAGTTTGCAAAATATACTTTCATTTTTACTTTGTTCTACATCAACCCTTCCCATATCAACAAGCCTCTGCTTCTTTAAAACTTATTGTTTTAAAGCAATCCAAAATAAAACTTTCTGCCCAAATTTCATATTCTGAATACCATCTACCGTCCTCCTGGTTCTATGATACAAACTTAATGTTTTAAAGTGATCTACATTAAAACATTCCATCAAAATTTCATGTTAATTTTGTGTTTGAAGCACCAGCTTAATAGTGACAAAGTTATTTTACTAAACTCATCAATATTTTCAAACTTTGGTAACTAAATGCCTCTCCAAATACTGGATATTTCTATAAATCATTTCCAAAGAAATATGGTAACAAAAGAGTTAATTACTGAGACTTTATTTCCAGATTTGGGTCCAATTTTTTCCACTAACCTTTTCAAGGACCCTTTTTTATTTTGAACACTGAATATCTTTTGGAAAAAAAACATCTAACCAAACAGAGACTGGATAGTAGTGTTTTTGTAATTACTGATATCATCAGAAAAAGAGAAGTACAAGGGCATTGCTGGAGAGCTAAGTAATAAACCATTAGTGATACAATCCTATGAAGATTCCAACATGACTATACATAGGCTGCCTGTCTAGCAAAATATTTCATTGACCAGACAGGATTATACTTCACTGACCTACTGATTGCTATGCAAGATCAGAGCAGGTGCCATGGTTAATTCAGGCAAATCCAAATAAGCTCAATCAGACGATGATCATCAATCAAATATGGTAAATCCATTCTAAGGATTTATCATCTAATTTCTCATTTCTGCTACTCAAATAACAGTTGTTTGAAAAAGCATCTCCAAATGTGTATCCAACATAACTATTGTTAGCTAAATAAACTAAGAAATGGAAAAATAAAACATATAAATTAAGTCCTATGGGAGTTTGAATGTAAAATTACAAATTCAAATTGAGGTAGATGAAATTTAAGTTCAGAATCAACATCTGAGAATTTATTCATTCATTTGGTGGAAAAGAATTTTCATGCCAAACATAGAACACTTTGTAAAATGTTGTTTAAATTAAATTTAGATATAACCTGGTTTACTTCAATTCAATAACACAATTGAGCAAAATTTTGTAATAAGTATCCCTTGAAGCCCCATACCTCAAGGAAAAGGATACAAAAGCTGGGAGCAAAAATGTTTAAAAAAAAAAAGTGAAAAATAAAATTTAAAATTTCCAGCGGAAAACAAAGAGAAAAAAACTACCTTTTACATTTTCTATGAGATAAGGCCTTCAGGAAATTAGTCCAAAACTCCAGCCAAAATTAAACCTCAGGAACAATTCACTCACATGTTAGAGAGAGAATATCAAACATTTAAATTCTGTAATTCTTTACCTTAGTGACTCATATATTAAGATACTTTGCTTTCTGAAGACAAGTAAAAAAATGGGGTCTTTGAGACAGTACACAAAAAACTTTGACTCCAGATCATCAGTTTAAGTATCAACAATTTTATCAAAGGTCATAAAGTAAAAAGAATATTAAAAAAATAACTATAAAAGTAAATCAGGAAAATCTTGCATTCATTAAAAGACTAAAACACTAAACAACACTAACTCAACAAATGATTATTTTAAAAGAAATAAATTCAATTTGATATGTAAATACCTCATTTTTTAAGGTTAAAGCATTGTTTAGATGTAAATTTTTAGTGAATGTAATAAGAAAAATTATATTAAATTAAACAAATCATCATCATTTAGCATCTACTTTCCATGCTAGCATGGGTTAGTTTGACTGAACTGGTAAGCTGGAGGGCTACACCAGGTTCCAATCTGATTTGGCATGGCTTCTACAGCTGGATGCCCTTCCTAATGTCAACCACTACAAGAGTGTAATGGGTGCTTCTTATGTACCAGTTATGTGACACCAGCATTGGTCACGACTACAATTTCACTTGGTTTGACAGGTCTTCTCAAGCACAGCATATCGCCAAAAGTCTTGGTTGCTTATCATTGCCTCCATGAGGCCCAATTTATGAAGGGTGCTTTTTGCGTGCCATCGGCATGGATGCTAGTTATGTGATGCCAGCATTGGCCACGATAATGCTGTTAATAAGTAAAAGATTCATCCCTACAGAATTTTTTATGAAAAGATGTATTGCAGAGGAAGTTGGGGGTGGTGGAGTGATTTAGTTCAAAATCCAAACGCCCAATTTTTTTTAATGTTGTTCTTGGAGACAGAGTTGCTTCACAGAAGCCCATAAATCTAATTTGATTATTTTCAGTTCAGAACATTTGAATTAGTATCTGTGAAATTGAAAATTTTAATGAATTAGATTACAATTTACATTAATTTTGAACTGGAGTCAGTACATTTTTACCGATTCAAACTCCAGGAACCCAATAATTGCTTTCAACTCAATCTCCAACAGTTTTGAGTGAAACACTTTATCTTCCAAAATATGGAAGCTAAGAACAAAGATAAAATCTAAATTTCAAATTTAGCAACACATCTTTTTGAACAATGTGTTGTTTGCTTGAGTTTGGTTATATTCAAAGAATTTTCTGTTATCGTTAAAATGTATGATTAAATATGAAATATGAAGGTTTCAAACACTTAGTTGTACTCCATATGCTTAATTGAAAATTTATTATAGAATTATATATTTCTCATTTAATCATCCAATTTAATACTTTTCTCGTAGATCATTCATTATTTGTTTATATATTATTATTGTTTTCTGTGTAAATGAGACACCCATTATGATCTCAATGTGATTCCTTTCAATTATTTGGAATATACTGTGTAAAATATATAAGACTTAGTGGAGCCTAGCATTAGATTCAGAGTGGTTCATTTCAGTTATTCTCTAAGGTATTGTCTTATTCGGTTCAAATATTGATTGTGTATTATTCACTTGATATTTTCTAAACAGGTGCAGTTCACCTACAACTAAGATAAGAACACTGGCTTAGAAGTAAATAAAAGAAGAAATGAGAAACACGCAAAACATCTATACCATTTTATAGAGTAAAAAGCAATAAACAGACATAACAATGTTCAAATAAAACAAAAAGCTTATCACATAATTTCATAAACAGAAATCTTTTATAGAAGTACTTCTGCTAATAGCAGAGTGCATCCTGATGGTACTCGATAGAGAAGTCTATCAGTACCACAATAATATCTATGATGGTAGACAATATTTCAGAGTGATCATACAGAGCATACACCCACCACCACCACCACCACTTTAATGTCAACTTTTCTATTCCTGCATGTGTCAGACAGAAATCTTTGAGGAAGATTTTTTTTATAACCAGAGACGTTTCACATCAGTAACATTCAATTAATCTTAGAAGTCTTGAACAACAGCATAGACACTGCCTTGTCTCCCCTGACAAAGCAATTAAACTCTATCAATAAAAACCATTGGGCTGGAAAAACCGGAATTAAACACACAAATATGGGCTTTTGTGTACTAGATGACATACATAGGCTTAAACATGACTGTGTGGTTAAGAAATTTGTTTTGCAGCCATATGGTTACATGTTCAGTCCTACTGCATAGCATCTTTGGCAAGTCTCTTCTACTATAGCTCCAGGTCATTCAATTGTTTTCAAGAAGGTTCTTTTTTTCTGCATGGCCAAACATGTTTCCAGAGAAAACTGGAAACAAACAACACCAGTTGATTAATGATGCTCATGTACAACTCAAGAGTGATGTCAAAACAAAGAGACATACACTCTCTCTCTCTCTCTCTCTCTCTCTCTCACACACACACACACCTTTTATCATTATCTTTAACTTGTTTCAGTCATCAGACACTGCCTTGAAGGGTTTAAACAAATCAACCTTAGTGATTTTTAATTTTTTTGCTTAAAGTCTGGTACTTATTTTATCAGTCTCTTTTTGTTACACAGCTAAGTTACAGGAATGTAAACAAACTAACACCGATTGTCAAGTGGAGTTGGTGGGGAGGGACAAACAAAGACACACATACACATATAGCACAGGTTTCTTTCCATTTCCATCAACTAGTTCCACTCACAAAGCTTTGGTTGACCTGGGGCTATAGTAGAAGAGACCTGCCAAAGGTGCTATGCAGTAGGACTGAACATATAGCCATATGGCTGCAAGACAAATTTCTTAACCACAGTCATGTTTAAGCCTATGTATGTCATCTAATAAACGAAAGCCCATATTTGTGTGTTTAATTCCATTTTTTCCAGCCCAATGGTTTTTATTGATAGAGTTTAATTGCTTGGTCAGGGGAGACGAGACAGTGTCTATGCTGTTGTTCAAGATTTCTAAGATTAATAGGAAGAAGTTGTTTCAAGACCAGAGACCTAGCCTGAATGCTTAGGCCTAGCTGATGGTGTTAAAGCAGGTAATAAGGATGAGCTTATTTTGTATAGTGCCCAGGTGCACTACAACTCAGCAAAGATTAAAAACAGGGACAGAGAGCAGCAATGAGTCAAGTGAAGAAAGACAGCAATAGACTAAAAAGCAAATGCATGGCACACCAAGCAAAACAAAAACAAAAAAGTGGACAATAAATGAGCCATGAAGAGGAGAGGTTGCATAGAAACATCAGGAAGGAGAAACTTTCAGATGCTTCTGGATTATTAGACTTCATTATACAAAACAGCAATTTAATTACTACAGAAAGCTTTGTGAGCAAAAGAAAAGACTAGTTGATTAATATAGAGCCACAGCAAGCAAAAGCAATAACTATATCACCACTGATGAAGCCTAATAGTGCACAAAAATTTAGAAACTTCTCCTTTGCCTGTTCAGCTAAAGAATTCTATTAGTTAATTCCTGACAGTTTTCATAATCACTACATGAAACCTTTACTATCATTATTTCCCAAGATGCCATACAGTGGGGGTGGTATTGAACCTGAAACCATGTAGATGTGAAGTGAACTTCTTAACTGACAGACAAATTGATATAAAGAACTACTTTGTATTGAGTATCCTTTTCAGAATGATCACCCATCTATGACTGCAGATTAATTCAATGACGTTTAACTGAGGTTTCTGTGAATGGAACAAAGTAATATCTCCAACACTCAAGGATTTATTTGTGTGTTGCTCTTTATTACAGACATAATAAAATTTGAAAATTTGCAAGATAATAATAATAATCTATTTTGGGCCAGGATTAATAAATAAAAAAAAGTATAAAAAACCAGACAGTACCAGGGACTGAACTTATTTCCTTGTGCTCCACCTTCCTCAATACAACAACAGCATCAGTTGAGAAGTTTTGTCTCGTAACTTATTTGTAGACCTCAATGCTGCTGGCACTATGTAAAAAGCACTCAAACCATGCTGTAAAGTGGTTTTTTGTTAGGAAGAGTCTTTAACCATAGAAACCATGCCAAAGCCGACAGCAGAGATTGGTGCAGTCTTCTGACTTGCCAGCTCCTAACAAACTATCCAATCCATGTCAGCATGAAAAACAGATCTTAAATAATGAGGATGATTTGTCTATTGCAATAGATTTTATTAACTATTTTAAAATAATTTTGCATACAATTTCATTAAGTATTACATACTGAAAAATTAAAAGACAACATAACCAGTATCTCAAAATAAATTACAGAAATGATTCAATATAGCAAAAAGTTTGTTGCTAATTCAATAAGCAAAGTTAACTAACTATTCCATCCGATAAATTTTTCATCAATGAAAATCAAAACTCACGTTTCCATTAATCAAAACTGATTATTCATTTTGCAGAACTATTAAGAAGGATATTTATGCTTAGCTGAACATGTTTAAGCATGGAGATGTTACAAACCATTTCCTGTTCACTAAGCATCCAGATGCTGGTAAACAAACAACCAAAATCAAACAAGTGGAAGGGGGTTTTAAGAAGATCCTAATGAACAAGAAGCAAAATCTCTACATCTGATTAAAATATACTTATGAAATCTGACAGCAGATGCTTTCTGCAGTGATTTAATATGCTGTGTCAACTGAGGAATGAAATACAAGATTTAAATTGAGCACAAGATAAAATAATTCAGAATTATATTTTTAATATAATTTTAGTTAAAATACAAAATGTACAAAATTAAAAATATATTAGCAAATGTCAATACAAATACATAGCTTGTTAGACAAACTTTAGTTATAGAAATCGAATGCATCACTAATAGATATGAAACATACATTATTACATAAGATAGAAAGTTAAGTAGAGTATTTAAAAATTATTGTTAGAAAACTTTTCAACAAAATTAAAGGAAAAAAAATACAAGAACTTTTTTCCTTAATCACCCATTTAAAAAAAAATGAAAAACTTTGAAGACAAGACTACTGGAATATAATTAAACATTATTCAATGATGAACCAATTGAGCTATAAACTAATTGCAGAACAAAAAAGTTAAAATATTAATATTGATATAACAAGGAATGTAAATAGAATTGAAATTACTGGTTTGGACCAGACTGAATCTAACCTGAAGAACATGGTTTTCATATATAGATCTATACATAGAATCACTCATACACATGTGTGTGAGTAATTACATACATCTATACACATATACATACATATATATGTCTGTGTGTATGGGCGAACTGGATAGACAAGAGTAATAGTAATGATGTACCTTGATCAAGGATACAATGCATTGTCCATTTCAGGAATTGAACTCACAACATAAGTTCAACACCCTAACCACTAGGTCACACACCTTCATGAATGCATGTGTATATACATTATATTTCATCATCAGATTAAAATCCACTTTTCCATACTTGCATAGTTTGAGAAATTTTCTAGGGCTGGATGCCCTTCCTGTCACAAATCCTCACCTGTTTCCAAGTAAAGGTAATATTTCCCCAACACCAGAAATGTTTGCATGGAAAACTGGAAACAAGGGACGCTGCTTGTTTGACAGTGTTACTTGTTTACAATTATATATATATATATATATATATATATATATATATATATATATATGGTAGGCTTCAGCTTCCATTTACCAAATCCACTCACACGGATTTGGTAGACTAGGGCCCAAGGAGACACTTGCTCAAGATCCTATGCAGTGGGATTGAACCTGAAACCATATAGTTGTGAAGTGACCTTCTGAACTGACAGACAAATTGACATAGATATAAAGAACAGCTTTGTATTGAATATCATTTTCAGAACGATCGTCCATCTAAGGCCGCATGTTGATTCAATGGTGCTTGACTGAGGTTTCTGTGAATGGAACAAAGTAATATCTCCAACACTCAATGATTTATGTGTTGTCCTTTATTACACAAACACAATAAAATTTGAAAATTTTCAATATAATAACAATAATAATATCAGTTACATAAATATCAACAGAAACATAACCTTGCTTCAGCATGTGACTAAGCAAAAGAGTTAAACAAGAGATAGAGTAAAAGCACTATATATATTTAAAGGCAGTAACATTTCTTTACTTCTTTATAAGATATCTGACATAGATCATTTTTCGCAACAAACAACATTGATTTGTAGAAGTTTTATCTGACAACTATAAGAACTGAGAATACTTATTGATTGCTTTTAAAACATTAATTGATATATGAAGTAGAGTTAACCTGTTTGATGTAAAAAATACGAGACCTTTTAAACTTTAGCTGAATTATCATTCTTCAAAGACATATTGCTTATTAATATTAGTTTCAAAGCTTCTAACAGCCATATGCAAGTATAACATTTACACATTCTTTACCAAATAGCAAAGTTCACTGGAAATTAGGAAAGTAAATTTCTTAAAGCAATATATGGATAGAATGTGTAAATCAATCCATATTCAGCCAGTGGGAAGACAAGAGCCATTAAATTAAGTGATTAAATGCTTAACTTGAATATTCTAACAACAATAAATCTATATGCAGAAAGTAATGTGGATTTCATGAGGATTTCATAGTGAAGAAACTTGAGCTTTTCCATATACAGAATATTGCACATAGAATTAATGATTTTGCAAGTCTTTGGAAACATTGATTCATCTGCTGTAGGTAATCTCAATTTGTTGACATAACAGTGTCAGCTACCAATATATAATGTAGATGCTGGTCATATAACACACACCAGAACAGCAAAAAACCTCCTAGATTCATTATTCTTGATAAACAAGTCAACAGGAAATTCATGGTGTGCATCGATTCAGACCATGGGGGTAACTGAAGAAAAGAAAAATTATTAAAAGGTAAAATACCAGCTATATGAAGACACTATTAGTACCAGCCTAACTCAACTAGCACAGCACCAATGACTGTGTAAAATACAGGAGATTCTGCTGTTGTAGTCTGTATTTATGTACATACATATATACGCACGTGGGTGTTTATAATTACAATTGAGACATAATCTTAAAGATAAATATTGTTCAACAGTAACCATAGAGAAAGAGAAAGAGAAAGAAAGAAAAAGAAAGAAAGAAGCAATGGAAATTAAGAAATTATGGGATTTGTAGAAAATTTAGTTGATGGAAAGAATTAAGTGTATGTATAATTCAATATGTATAAAATAAATGGAAAACTGCGTAGCTATTATAAAAATTTTAACAATAAGTACTTGTGAAGAATTTCAGTATCAAACTGATTGTATTCGCAGTTATAAATAGAATCAGTCAACAGATCATGAATAGATAACATTAGTACAAAGACAGAAAAGAGTAAAAGGGGGGAAAAAAAAAGATAAACATCTATAACTAAATCTCTTTTCAAATGAAATTTAGAAAGAAAAAATGTATAAAGATTGAATAAAACTATTATATTCATTCATATAAAATGCCTATTTTTTGATAGAACATTTAACATCTTTCTCTCAGGATATATATGTGTGTGTATGTGTGTAACACTTGAAAGATGGAAACAATAGGCAACATAGTCAACATATCAATATATATAAGCAATAAAGTAATGAGACAAAATTTAAAAACTGATATGAACTAATCAATGAATACTATTTTCAAGACTCAAAGCGAAGGAAAATTAAAATAGACCTCCCACACACATAAAACTGGAGCATTTACTATCATAACCAATCCAATGTTTTTAGATAAGCAAAGCATGGAATGGTTTTACCAATCCTTATTTCTCAATTTTTAATAAGGTTTCCAGGGGCCACTTTAGGATTTTTGCCTTGTAAAGTTACAAGGCAATTAACATTAGTGCTTGTGCCATAGAAAAAAAAGCACAGGTACATTCTGTAGAGTGATTGATGTTAGGAAGTGCATCCAGCCATAGAAATTATGCCAAAGAATAAGATATTGGTACAAGTAGCAATCTTCTGATTCACCAGACAGTCAAGCTGTCCCACTAGATGCCAGCAGAGAAGCATGATGTCCTATATAGTAAATTATCAGTAGAATATGGCAAAGTATATTATCCTTTTGCTGGTTTCTATCACTGCTGTGGCCATGTTGGGGCTCTACTTGAATACAAAGATGATTACATCAACCTGATTTATAGAGTCGTATTTCATGAGAATAACTTACAAAAGATACATTCCAGTGCAAAAAAGAACATGTGCTTACATGAGTACATATGCACCCCTAGTTATAATCTGTATCCTAATGGATTTTAATAGGAATAAAGTAAATGGAAAAAAAATGGAAGAAGGAAGAAAACTGCAGTATCAGCAAGTGGCATTTTGAATGATACTCAACACAACATTGTATAATATATTCAATGTTGCATTGAATATATTATCATCCAAAGAACACATTATTCAAAAAATGTTTACTGTGAATAATTTACAATAAAAGAAAATATTTAAATGTGATAATAAATTATTGCTAAACTGGTAATAACAAAGACAAAAAAATATTGGTCAGTATTGGTTATAAATCTAAAATGCAAATTTAATGATATGCCAAATAATGAAATGTAATGTTTGCAAAACTATTCCTCCCATATATATTTCTACAATTTTTTTTTTTTTTTGCATTTATTTTCAAGTACCATGTAGGTTGATATTACTTGCTCTAAAGATCGAATACAAGAATATGAATTACTTATAAATCTCCTAAGAGGAATTAATTTATGAAACAAAACATTTGCATAGAGAATCTTATGTCACACGACCCAATCATTAACATGAACATATGTTAAGTTTATGTTACAATAATATTTTTCTAGGTTCAATTCTGATATAAGGTACCCAGAGAAAGTATCTTTCATCATAACCTTGTGACTGAAATCAAGTAGATGGAAACCTGTTGAACATGCTGTATTGAATATGCTTAGGACTGTTTCTATAGTAACAGAGCTAAAGTATGCAGAGTGAAGCTGCTTGACAGAGTTTTACCTTGAAATCTGTTGCACATGCACACTAAGTTATAACATCCTTGTTCATTTCCATTGCTTATAGCAATGCTTGGAAGTGTGTAGAGCATTGCTGTCTAACCATACCAGAGGTTCCAACAGTGACCATGGCAAAGGAAAATGTGTGTGTGTGCACGTGCACACATGCATATAGTCATGTCTTGAAGGTTATTACAGCCCGGAATCTTTTCAAAAATAAAATCCTACTTGAAAGGAACAAGATTTCAAAACCTTGAGGAAATCCAAGAGAATGCAAGTAGGCAGCTACTCACTATCCTCCAAAAAATTCCAGAAATGCTTCCGTCAATGGAAATGACTATGAATAAAGTGTGTGGCTTCAGAAGGAGATTAAATGCTGGACTGATAGGTGTTGTAGTTTCCACTTTTATACTATCAGTCCCTATACTTTCTGATCAGACATCATATACTTTGATGTGCTGCTTCTTACTGCGGCAATGCCAGTATGGGAAACAGACATTTGCTGCTGCTGCTGCTGCTGCTGCTGATGATGCTGATGCTGATGATGATGATGATGATGATGATGATGATGATGATGATGATGATGAACTGATCAGCTGAAATTTGTAAAATCTTACAACAGGTAATAGAAAGGAGAAACTAACTTTAAAATTTCTTATTATGCAGAAATATATCATTTAAAAAGTCTTGAAGTTATTGTCATTGTTTTAACATCTATTTTTCCATAACAACATGGGCTACAATACTGAATATCCTTCCATGTCACAATCCTGTGTAATCTCTGTGAGGTAAATAAGATTTGATGTAATTACTTTATTTTAAATCTTCTTAGGTCTGATTCTACATTTGGTAATTCCTACTACTAACATTCCAGTCAATGCATTTTTTTTTTTATGTCAAGTGATTTCAAAGACAGTCAAAAGTTTATATAAATACTAATATGTGTGTATATATAGGTGCCGGCATGGCTGTGTGATAAGAAGCTTGCTTCCCAAACACATGGTTTCTGGTTCAGTCCCACAGTATGGCACCTTGGGCAAATATCATCTACTATAGCCTCAGGCCAACCAAAGCCTTGTGAGTGGATTTGGTAGATAGAAACTGAAAGAAGCCTGTTGTGTGTTTGTTCCCTGCCACCACCACTTGACAACTGGTGCTGATGTGTTTACATCTCCATAACTTAGCTATTCAGCAAAATCTATTACTTTGAATAAGTACCAGGCTTTAAAAAAATGTATATTCGACTAAAATCTCTTCAAGGCAGCACCCCAGCATGGCTGTAGTCTAACGATTGAAACATGTAAAAGATAAAAGAAAGAACTAGATGTTCAACCATTACTAAATAGGATCACAGAATAAGAGTACATTGTTTTCCCGCTCTCTTCCATGCGACTGGTAAATAGAAAATATTAAAAACAGCAATGAAAATACAATGTTCACAATGCTTTAAGCGTTAACATTTTTTATACCAACCTATCTAAGATTGTCCCTTTTCTGACAAAATCATGTCAAATGTACATTCCAAAACACCGGCTTAACAATATTAGATTTATTTTGCTAAATACTTCATTATTTTCAAAATGAATTGCATCAAAGGCAGTGCTGTTTCCACAGAAATATTGCAACAAAAGGGTTAAACATCGACTGTTATAGTTATTCACCTATATTGGTCAATGCAAATGGAATAGTTTTAAAGATAGCACCATAAAAAATAAAAAAAATTTTAAATAAATGAAATAAAGCACTACTCATATCAAGACACCCCCCCCCCCCCCACACACACACACACCGCCTGTCACTTCCAGCCAACAAGGCCACAAGTCCTGATGATGTTCAATTACTTAAAAACAAAGCACCATAAAGCTAGTCCTTATATCTCCCAATCTCACACCACTTTACCCAGTTCTTCCTCTATTTGTCCCTTTCCTCCTCAGAATCTCGGAATGTAATCGCTTTGTAATTTCCTCTCTACAGGCGTCAACCTGCAGCTGATGAAGAGGAGCATTATAACACGGTCAAAATCCACGCCAAACCATTGAAAGCACAAACAAAAACAAAAATAAATAAATAACACTTTGACATTGTGAACATGGGTAATGAAAATGACGGACTTAAGATGTTCGAAAAGAAATTACTATAGTTAACAGAGCATTTCCTTCTGTATCTAAATAGATTAGCTAATCCGTTAGGAATTAATATAATAAAATCATCAGAAATGCTAAACTAACGAGAGATGGAAGCACCCATTATATCAGCTTGTTGAGTCACATGCTCAAACGTTGTTATGAAGCCATAGGCACAAAAAAGGCAAGTCCTAAAAATATATGGAGAAAATCAATATTTACGAACAGAGCATATACTCTTGGGATGAGATTTACTAGAAATAGACTTAACATGGATGTTGAATTCTTATCGTTATCCTGCAGACTATTGGAAGAAATATTGTTAACGATCTACAAATTGATACGCCTTATGGTAATGTAGTGATATAATAATAAAAAGGGACAGCATGATCAATTAATATAATGAATAGCTGAAGGAGAGAAAACTTGCTTGAGGCGGAATTATACACTGTGACATCAAAAGAAAAAAAAAAAAAGAAGACCCTTCACTTTATATATTATGTGTGCGCGTGTGTGTAACTCCTTTACAACGTCCTCGAACAGCCACTTGTGAGAATATTTAATGCAGTCTTATATTCACAAGATCAAAACTATAACCGTTTAATATACAAGTGCTAGGCTCGCACAAGACCCTTTTGTTTGTTGATCGTTATAGAAATATTAATCATTAGAAACATATTCATTAATCAATATAGTCTAGAATGCCAGACTGGGTTGTTCGAATATCTATATTATTCTATTCAACAGTTTCGTGAAGAAATGATCTTTGATTCTGAATACCAATTAGTGAACCAAATCTACAGAAAGTTCCACTACAACGCTTTTTTTTTTTTAGCCAAACATTGCCTGAATAGACAAGTTTTGAAACTAAATAATAAGCAATGAAGGATAGAAAAGGTTTATTACGTTAAGCAACGGTGCATTTCAAACAAGAAAACAAATTATATTCTTGTTAACATTAGAATACACAATACAAAGAAAAAAATGAATCATAAAAAAAAAAAAACTAATGGGTGAAAGAAAAGTCAACATTGATACGTTTATGAAACTTTTTTTCTTTCTCTTTCTTGAAATTATTCAAAATAATATAAATTCACGAGGAGGAGAAATATATTTTCAAAATATGCGAAAAATCGATTTATGTATGTATGTAACTATATTACAAGAAGCGATATTGAAAATGCTTCATAAAAGTGAAATAGAGATTTTTTTTTTTTTACTTTTTGAAGTAGAACTAGTTATATAATTCTTCAATAGGGCCATTGAATTAATCTAGTAAACACAATATCAGCTGAACTTTGGAGGAGTTGTCCACTTGAGATAAATTTCCTATATATATATATATATGTATATATATATATATATATATATATATATATATATATATATATATATATATATATATATATATATATAAAATGAATATCTTGCCTCAGTTCCATAAATGACATCACTACAGAAAAGAAAAACGTGCAGCGATTGCTACGCAAAATACCCTGGGAACATAAAGAAAAAGATCATCTGAAGATGTTAATGCCAAAGGTAAATAAATTTTAGAAGGAAGTTACAAAAGCTTTCATAATAGTTAAATTAAAATAGATACAAAGTTTGATAAAAATGTAGTAATAATAATACGATGGGCTTAAAAATAATTCAATTTTAGAAGGCATGAAATTAAATCAACGAAACGTCGACATCAACATACGGAGATTTGTATCATATTTTGATCAGCACACATGTGTTCTCTCAGCCTCGAGGGCACCTGAGTTGATTGTGGTTGGTGTTGTATTGAAATCACAATGACGACTACAACTACTACTACTAGTAGTAGTCGTGATAACACTGCAAGTAGTAGTAATCAGTTTCAATTCTAGTTGAAATGCCTTAGCTCATAGTCACATGTATTTCCGGGGAAAAAAATACTTTATAAACACAGCCTTGTGAAGAAACAATTATTATTATTGTTGTTGTTGTTGTTGTTGTTGTTGGGTTTGTTTTTAATGTGACTCTCGTAAAGGACAAATTCTGGCACTTTACATTCTGAATTCAAATACCTTCAAAGTCTACTGTGCCTTTCTTCCTTTCCGGGGTCGATGAAATAAGTACCAGTTTATGTAATCGACTCATCCCATCCCACCAAAATTTCAGTTATTATTAGTTGCAGAAATGAAAGCTTAGCGGTATTCTGGCTTTTTATGTTCTGAGTTCAAATTCCGCCTAAGTCGACTTTGCCTTTCACCTTTTCGAGGTCGATAAAATAAAGTACCAATTGAACATTAAAGTGGATGTGATCAGCTTACTCCCTTCCCTAAAATTGCTGACCTTCTACCAAAATTTGAAACCATTATTGATTGCAAAGAAAAAAAGTTTATTATTTAAGCATAAAAATCGCAAATGTATTTGTGGTGGAGACCAATAAAAAGGTATTTGTTTGGCAGGTGCGAAAGATTTTTTTCCTTTTTTTAAGATTGCATGTAACTGATGATCTTAACACCAGCTAATAAGCTTATTTTTGATTAGACAAGACACAAATTTAAGCGAACAGATGACAAAAAAATAGAACGTTATGATGTCCATACGTAATTCTGTGGGGATCAGTAGTGTAAAGAAGAAAAAAACATGCTACTAATAAAACAAGGTCGCTGTCTCGATTCCAAATACTTTAGTTTCTTTTAAGTAGGGACGAAGGCCCAATGTACTCGATGAAAGGAAATGGTCGGTTGAATCGATCAAAGTGAATATCTGATACAAATTTATCAGCCCTGAAATTAATTTGAATTCAAAATAACGAGAAAAATAAATAGCCTTGGTTTTCTTTATTGTTTCTGCCACTTCATTGACCTTGAATTTGCGAGGCCACGAAACAGCTTCTACGTGATCGCTAGACCTGCTGGAAACAACAGAGATTCCCCCTCAAAAGGACGGATACATAGGCTAAATGAAATAATTAAAACCAAAAGAAAGAACGGGTGATGATGGTTGGAGTACCGCTGAACACCGGTCTTTTCAGTTCGGGCTGATCTGGTGCTAAAATCAACTTCATTGATTAGGGATGACTTGAGCCTAAAGTTAATCAACACACCGAAAATTAAAATACGCAGATCGAATTATATCGAGAATATGTTTTAAATTTTTTTTTTTTCTATTACAAAAATGTGTATTCAATGTCCCATCAATTATCATCGTCACAGTTAAAATTGAAAAAAATTGTCCAACACAGTGATCAGCCTCCAAGGTAGATATTTGAACTTCCCACTGAACAATAAACAAATCAGACCAGCAATATAAAAAGTAAGCCGGATATAATCCATTTCGAACAAATTAAGCTAAACTATACGTGATTATTATTACTATTGACAGGTGGAGTACGTATATTTCGGCCTCAAAGATGGCATACTTCGAAATGAACAGTCCCTCACATGTACTTTCGTGTAATAAGCGACTTGGGAAACCTAAGGCTGAGTATAACATTTAAAGCATTAAGAACCGCATTATTATTTTTTACAAATCCGACGCATCTGGAGATTGATTTAAATTATAATAAAAATATTCTTAACTATGTACGACATTACATTTACCTGCCCTCATTCAATAAAATACTTTAATCTTCTATTCACATGTCAATGTTTAGACCTAGATCAGGTTTAACCTGATAGCAGTTTTCTCCTTTGTCACGGACCCATGACCATAAATGTTTTATTCTCGATTTTTATCTGCTTATATATTGTAAATTTACTGTAATTCTGTGGTCAGATCACACTACTTTATTTGTACTTTAATTTATCAACTAATTTCACTTTAGTGTGATTGCAACACAACGTACGTATAGAGTCATGACTAAATAAAGCAAGGCATTTTAGCCTTCGCTTAGACAATGATTTTTGCTAACTCAGAACTTATTAATATCATTTATATATGTAATTTAGATTCATTGAATGCAGGATTAAATTTTAAGTGGCAACCTTGGTAAATTTTCAGATTAACACCCGCACGATTTTCACTAGGGTGGGAATTCCGTCCTTAACCCTAACACCCTAGTGAAAATCGTGCGGGTGTTAATCTGAAAATTTACAGCAACCTTAAATAATATAGCAATATCAACAAAAACCAGAACTTTAACCATATTACATACAATCAACACAAAAAGCCATAATAATCTGTGTACATATTTTTCCAACAAAACAAATGTCACTCCAAAGGTAACAACGATCTGCAGAGATAATAATTTCAAATGACCAATTTTGTAATAACTGTCTTTTTAACAGCCTAAACGACAATGTTTCACAATCGCAATTAAACTGCTTTAATTTTAGGCGCAAGACCAACAACCACGAGGAAAGTTGATGCCACCGTCCGCAGTACTTGAACTCAGAACGTAAAGAAATACTGTAAGATTCCCTAGCAATTCTGCAAACTCACTACTCTGTATAACAATTTTTAATTTCAGCACAAAGCCAGCAATTGTGAGTGGATGGGGGTCCATCAATGTAATCAACCGCGGTACTTCACTAACACTATATTTTATCGACCCTGAAAGGAATATGAATTCAGAACGTAAAGAGTCGGAGGGAATGACTTTCTTATGATTCTGTCAATCCACATCCACCTACCTATATAATAATAGTCTAATTGAGGCACAAAGCTAGTAATTTTTGAGGGAATGGGGTTAGTCGATGCCATAGACCTCGGCACTTTACAGCTACTTTGTCTTATCAACCGGAGGGATGAAATGAAAGTTGATCTCAGCCTGATTCGAACTCAGAATGGAAACAGGTATTGTCTGTTGCATAACAATGTGATGCGAACACCGTCTCCATATACGAGTGATGAAAGAGTTTCAGATTTTTAGGATTTTAATGTGTAACTTTGACGGTGAGGATGGAATTGATCACTTTTCTACTCGGCTACATGAAAAGGAATCGGTCAAACTAGCCATTACCTCCTTTCCCACTACTAGGTTCATGAATTTTTCCAGTTCACTTCTCCCTATTATTCTTTCTGGGCTTTGTCCCTCGGATTTTGCGGTTATAAAACCAAATGGATCCAGTATCAAACAGAATTAAATGACTGGAAAATTTCTTTAAATCGTAGAAATATACTGTAGAGAAGAAATACGTGACATCTTAATTTTGTAACCCTTACAGGGTTTTATAGCTTCGATACCGAAACAAATTACAAGTACATTCCATAACAATTGATATTATATTTTGGTGGTATAAAATATTCAGCGTCACCGTCTTTCTGGTTAAAAGGAATTCGTCAAAAAGAAAAATAACCGGATGGGCGATGTCTAAGTGTAAAATCATGTTAAGAGGTTCATAGCACAGCCCTTCCAATATTAGTTTTAGTGTAAGGAAACCTACAAGTGTCAGGCCGTGATCAAAGGAAAACTTGTAAAAGAAGAACCGGGAAACTTTACACAAGCAAAATTGCAATAATTATTAAAACAAATAATCGATTAAAATTTAAAATACTTTATCAGGAGGGGTGATATGACTGACTTTTGGCGGTGTCAGTGTTTTTTGTCCGCACCCTAAACTGTTATTTAAACTACATATTTTTTTTAAAGATTTCTTTATTTACAACATTATGTACTTTAAGGACTCACGCGAAAATCTTTTTTGAATTAGTACTTGAATTTCCAAAGTTTAAAAGAATGAATTTTGAAAAATATGTCAATAAATAGCGAAGCAGTAACTTTATATTGCCAATAAGAAAGAAAAAAAATTGAGGCTCAGTGGTGCAAAAGTCTAAAAGTCAACTAAAAACTCTTCGTAAATATGAAATAATCTCATCAAAATGCATTCATAACATGAAATTATCTTGTTATACAACAGTAAATACGATCGTTCGAAAATAAAGACAAATACTTTCAATTAAATGGAAATAAAAGCAACAAATGATTGTACCTCTAAGAATCGGGGCAGGAAATTCGTCATTGATCTTGTTTCCATATTAATGATGATCAGATTAAAAATCAAAGATTGTTTCTGTTAACTTGATAAATAAATGGCGCTAGTCCAAAGTCGTACTCTGCTTAAGTTACCTCGTTTCATCTAGAGTATTCCAGTTTTTATATTTCCCTTTCACTTTTTTTTATTATGTTAGCGAGGAAGTCTTTATGTAGACACTCGATGTACTAAAAATAGCAGCGAAACTGCCCCCAAAACATACCCTACATTAGATATATACATCATCTGTATGGCATATATCTGCTCTTTTGAATTAACAACACAAACAGAAAGAAACAATTTTCAGGTAACAAATGCTTAAAGGTCACCACATTTATCCAACCTCCTCCATTTCTTTAATCTTTTATATTCCAAATCAGATGAAATCTATAAAAAAAAAAAGTGGGGGGAGAGGAGCGAATGCCAAAAATTACAATGTCTCTCAGTTCACGGAAACTCGACAAATAGCCCTCAAATAAGATTACAGTTTGCTCCATTTTTGCCTTTAAAACAAGCATACCCCTCACTAAGAGGGTGCACTCGGCAGCATTGTACCTTCACTATTCAATGGTGCACCCTCAGATTTACAGTGATACACTTATTTCGAAAATACACTTTAGCATTATTACAAATTACTGCCCACCTAGAATATTCTGAAGCACCCCCAGGCACCAAAGTCTGGCGACAAGGTTTTAAAATTATTTCCGTAATCTGTTTCGATATTTCTTATGTCTAAAAGTTATTTCGCTACCTTATTTATTTATATATATTTTTCTTATAGGAGATTTTGGTCTGTTGGTACCTTAAAACAGTTCTCAAAAAATGTTAAAACTATCACCCGCCGTTATTTTCTAGCACGCTTTCAACACCCGCCTTACTACGATTCAATAAAATTAAATACGCAATGAAAAAAAGAAAATCACTGCTCGTAGGAAGATGGTTTTCATTAAAATTGTTGTTTTTGTTGGCACTCCGTCGCTTACAACGCCGAGGGTTCCAGTTGATCCGATCAACGAAACAGCCTGCTCGTGAAATTAATGTGCAAGTGGTTGAGCACTCCACAAACACGTGGGATATTCAGTGTGACACAGTATGACAAGGCCGGCCCTTTGAATTACAGGCACAACAGGAAGTAAGAGTGAGAGAAAGTTGTGGTGAAAGAGTACAGCAGGGTTCGCCACCATCTCCTGCCGGAGCCTCGTGGGGCTTTAGGTGTTTTCGCTCAATAAACACTCACAACGCCCGGTCTGGGAATCGAAACCGTGATCCTATGATCGCAAGTCCGCTGCCCTAACCACTGGACCATTGCGCCTCCACTTCCATTAAAATACTACATGCACATAGATCATGTAGTCTTTGGATGAGGTAAAGAATACGCACACTACCCGTTTTCGGCATAACTGTAAGCTTAACTGGGTGGTGTGCGTATTCTTTACCTTCGCCTAGTCTTTTGATACGAAATGTCAAAGCAACATTTCAACTAACAATATTCTTCCTACAACAGGCGTAAGACCCGAAATTTTGAGGAAGAAGGCAAGTCGATTACATCAACTCAAGTGCTCAACTTATTTTATCGACCTCGAAAAGTTGAAAGACAAACCCGACCTCGGCGGCATTTAAACTCGCGATTCTCTACTCTTTATTATAGGCATAAATTAAACTCGTGATTCTGTCAGCTGGCTGTCCTTCAGCCATTAAAATTACCAGATGATAAAGCAGTAGCGAGCTCGCAGAATTGTTTGCACGGTGGGCGAAATTTCGTCCGTCTTTACGTTCGAAATTCAAATTCATCCAAAGTCAACTTTGCCTTTCATCCTGTCGGGGTCAATAAAATATGTACCAGTTGAACACTGAGATCGATGCAATCGACTTATCCCCCTCCTTGAAATTGCTGATCTACCAAAGTTTATAATCAATTTTACCAGATGATTCGTACAAAAGATAATTTATTTTTTTTAACTAAGGCAATTTAAAAACGCATTCATTGCCTCACTTCCTTTGTCTTCATAATCCATATGAAATTTCCCACGGAACCCTCTAGACGGGAATGGGAAAATACTCCTTACTTTGAAAAGCACTGCTTTAAAATCTTAGTATAAAAATGCGAAATCATATCATTTTCTTTCTCTGCCCAGCTGGAAGGAGCAAACTGTAGCAGTGCTGGAAGCGGGAAGGGCAAGAAAAAGAAATTATTATATGGCGTGGGTAGATGAGAATGGCATGGTGATAGTTACCAGCTTGTGAGACAGGCAATCATGAGAGTATGGAGATAAACATAGGAAGGGATAGGAGGGAACGAGATAGAGCGAGTAAGTGGAAAGAATAGGGCTAAAACGTTAAAGTAATAGTGCGATTTTTTTTTTTCTTTTTCCCTATTCCGAAGTAATCGTTATCTCCATGCTCTAGAAAACCCCATTATAAAATACCTTTTTTTTTTCCTGAAAGATATAAGGAATCAAAGCAGACTCGGGTGAGTTTTTTTCCGAAACTCGAAAAAATTGGATCTTGTTCAAAACGGGGCACCAGTTTTCATTTAAGTTTTATGTAGTGTTTTTGGTACCGAAAGACTTTCAAACTTCGTATACTTATCTATTTTGTGTTATAGAACAGAAAAAAAATGTTGTATTCGGATTTATTTCATGTAAAAAATTGTCTTATTTCGATAATTTCAACCAATCACTGACAAGTATTCAGCTGTTTACACTTACTCCTTTGGCACTTTAAGCGGTGTAAAGCGTATTTAATCTCCATTACTTCTGACATTTTGCAGAGGCAACACACGTGTGTTCGTTTTCCCTAACTCTAATTGACTTGCTCCTTCCCTCAAAAACCATGCCTTGTGCCTATAATAGAAAGGTTTATTAGCTACTGCCAATATGCTTCAGCCATTTTTTGACAAGGAAATAATAATTTTATCACCGCCGAGAATCGTTTGTTTACGTAGTCAGCACCTAATGTATACGGCTGAATGGACGTCAGTCATTGGTTGAAATTACAGAAATACGACAACTTTAACATGAAATAACTTGCGATGTACGTTTTTTTTGTTAAGAAGACTAAGAGAAAAAGTTGTTTTATATGACACATTCTACCAGTGTCTCAAGTTTCAAAGTGTTTCGTTAAGAAAATACTGGTGCCCCCGCTTTGAACAAGATCCAAAAATTTTTGTTCACCGTAAATTCCGAAATAATCGTAATCTACACCATCCGAAGCGTATTTGTAAAAGATTTTGTTTAAAAAAATATCGATTTTTCTACAAGTTATGCGGAAACAAAGTCGGCAGAAAGGAGCCACACTTGTGTAGGTATGCTGAGGGTGAAATTAGAAAGGATAAAACTGTTGGTAAGAGAAGAGATGAAAGCAGATTTTGAGTGAGAAAAAAGAAAAACAAAATGAAAGATAGATAGGAAGAGGAGGATTAGTGATTTCAAATTTGGGTACAAGACAAACAGTTTTTAAGGAGAAGAGTTTATCAGAGCTCAACTGGTACTTATTTTATCAACCCCCGAAAGCATGAAAGGTTATTCTTACTTTGGCGAGATTTTAGCTCAGAACGTAAAGGGCCGGAAGAAATACTGCTAAGTATTTTTATTCGACTCGCTAATGATTCTGCCAGCTCGCCGACTAACAAATGACGTGTACGAGTCAGCGAGAATAATGGAGAGTGAACGGAACTAAAATGAATAACTGAAAAGAGATAAAATGAAAAATAAACTTGAAGCAAAGACATTAAGATTAACGAAACAATGTGGGTGGATAAAACTTGTTATTTTTTACGCCTCTTTTTTCCCTCAACAGAAATTTCAAGTCTTTTTGTCGTTGTTCAACTTCAGACCAGCCCCAGTCAAACCCACTTTCACCTCTGGTCAAAGGCAGTCAACTTTGACCATCGCATGAATAATAAGAGAAAGGAAACGAGTGGAAAAAAAGACAAGTGAACAGAAGAAAAGAATGGACAAATACAGGAGGAAGAACAAGAGAAAAGAAAGTTATTTCAGGAAGCTTGCTTCCCAAACACATGATTCTGGGTTCAGTACCTCTCTGTGGAACCTTTTAAAGCGGTGCTCCAGTATGACCGCAGTCAAAATGACTGAAACAAATAAAAGAATAAGTACACTAACGAAATTATAGGATAAGAAAAACAATGTAACGCAGTACTTTTGTTCTGGAATTTTGAATCGACATCTTTAATACCTTTTGGGAAAAGCATATATATTTATTTATTCTATTTCTATGTTTCGCACAACAGAAATTATAATGCTGAAATATATAGTCGGTAGGCAAAATGAGTAATCACAGATTTCTCATTTTCTCCCCATTTGTTTGAAACCATTACATAGCAAGTATTGCGTCATCATTTTGTAGTGTTGCATCGTCTTTAGGAGTAAAAATTGGTCAGCACAGTTGCTGTTGAAAGAGTTTGAAACAGTCCAGTGACACATATTTTCAGCAAATTTTTCCTCAACTTTGACCCGGTTGTAATTGAGGTTGTTAATAAAATATCTGGATAATCTTGGGTGTTTAACAATCAAAATTCTTTTCTCTGTCGGATTCCAAGTCATTTCTCCCTAAGCTATTGTCTTATTTGATAATTTTCAAATTTCAAAAAAATGTCTGAACTGGGACAAAATGAGTAATGACTAATTTCAATAACTTTGTCTCTTTAACTGCACGGTGCCAAAATGTATCATGAAAAGAGCCACTCCAGCAGATCGTAAAGAAGCCATAGGGTATATTTTATGCTGAGGTTTGGGATTTAGTCGAGTTTGGTTAATTTCATATCAAGTGTTATTTTTCCATCATCCGCTAATTTGAATTTCTGAACTTTCTGATGTCTAAGGATGGATACTGACGTGCAAATGAGTCTTTTCTCAAATGTAATTCTGGAGAATCGAAGAGGCAAATTTATTTGCCCCAGCTAAATTTGTCTTTAATCTGCTCAAAGAGAACGGAGATATTTTCTGAAATAGTGTTCAGATTACGTTGTAGTATTTTTAATGCATTTAGAGAAAGTCATTTGCTTAGCTGATATAGTTTTTGAAAGGTAGTAAACATTTGTGAAAAACTTTTTCTCAAAGTCAAAGAATGACTCATTTATGTACTACATAAATAGGCTGTTTTCCGTTTCCAGTATTCCTTGAAAAGTGAAACAATTTTATAGAAAATTAATTATATCTTCTTTATTGCCTTCTGTTAACATTCTATTAATTCCTTGGAGAGTTTATTACCTCCAATAACTTTGTGATATTGCGCTAAAATATGAAATCTTTGTTCCTGTCAGTTCTTTTTGTTTTTATCCACCAGAGCTTTCATTTCCTTTATTCGCTCAGTTGCGCGGTCTAAGGAGAGAGCTATCGCTAAATTAAAAAAACAAAAAAAAAACGGTAATCTTCCAGTTTAGGGAGGTAAATAAAAATACAAGGGAAATAACTTAACGTCTTACTAGTATTATCCGTACTACTCTGAAATGATTTTTTTTTTTTTTAGCTGTTTATATATTAATCACACACGTGATTGAATATCATAGTACCGGCTGCACAACTTATGCTAATCTTCCAGTACAAGTAAATAACGGTCAAACTAAAGCGTTTGACCCGAGCTCAAAGGTAAAAAAAAATTAGTGTAATAGGTGTAAAACAACTTGCTGTGAACGAATATGAAGAAAAAATGCGCGCTCGCGAACGGGTGGGGAGGGGAGAGTACGGATAATACTAGTAAGACGTTAAGTTATTTCCCTTGTATTTTTATCTACTTTTTAACTTCCCTAAACTGGAAGATTACAAAAAAAAAAAAAAACTATACATTATTTCAATGTTAAAAAAAATAACAAGACGAAGTACTATAACTATATATGGTTGTTCAATATCATGGAATTTCCAGAAAAATAAATCGAGAAAAGCGCTTAGAAGAATGGTTACATTAAAAGTAAGGTCAAGAAGTAACGAGTGAATTCGTTCGTAACAAAGATTTTACACAGCACAAGATCACAAATTTGTAAGAAGAAATGAACTACCCAAGTACATCAAATGATAATGGAAGAAAAGTTACAACGATGGGTAAATAGAAAGGAGATACGACTTGCCTTCGAAATTATGTTTCAGTATTAGGATGAAGAAGAGTCAAAAAGCGCCCCCAAAATATACATGAAATGATATTTAGTAACCAGATGAAGTTTGGAAAATAATGAAAATAAGAAAGTCATATTTACATATTTCGTTGATTGCCGATAACATAGTCAAAAATAGATTCGGGTCATTTAATCTGAAGATAAATCTCCAAATCCATTGGGTTTTTAAAGCATCAATAATTACATTTTTATCTTAATATCGTCTTACCGATGGGACTCTACCAAGGTTCTTTTTAATGGCTGGGGAGAGAACATAGATCGGTTGAGATAAAAACGAAACAATCTGGCAACCAGCGTGAATAAAAATCAGATAGACGATATTTGGGGAAGGATGCATAAGACTTTGCTTTAAGTAAATCTGTGAGTGAAACAAATAAATTGAATAATACAAGGGTTGGCGAGGGTCATCATATATATTACGATATAAATGATTAATGGCAAGAAAATGTATTAAAATATCAATACCTATTTGATTTACATCTTACCGTAGAAAAAAAAGCCATAACAGTGGTTGTAACGACGAAGAGAAAATGAAAAAGGTGATCATTGATTACATGTAATAATTGGGACAAAATGTACCCATAAATTACTACGTTCCGAGGATAATACTTGACATAAACTGCCATCTTATACAAGAGTAGTTTCGTATCTTAGCCACTTATTGTTACGAATTTTTTTTTTAAATGAGCACGAACTTTATATGAGTTTTTGCAGACACCGTTATATAATTACAGACGCGTGAACACGTACTTCAGCAATAAATACCAGTTTTCTCAAGAGGACATTTATAATCTTAATATAATAGAAAACTTACTACCACTTGCAACTGACAGCATTTAACCCTTCGAGGCCTCACATTTATTTCTCACTTTTAAGTTTTGCCCTAAAATATCTAGTGAATATCTTACGTGTATACTATAATCGTATAATATAAGGGCCAAGTATACCCCTTGAATTTCAAGGTATATGCTTGGCATTTGTACAACTTTACAATCTATGAACTAACTTTCTTTTGTGTAAACTTCAGTTTCAGAAGGGATATTTATGAGTTTAAATACAGAAGAGTTACTAACATTGCAAGGAACATTAAACATATCTCAAGGAGTGCAACTGTTTAAATAGAATCTTAACATCAATTTCACTGTAGCTTTGTACCAAAATTTGAAACATTTATCATTCTTGGAGTGGCAGCTTGGCAAGAATCATTTGAACATTGGGAAAAAGTGCTCAACAGCATTTCTTCCAGCTCTTTATGTTCTAAGTTCAAATACTGGCAATGTGACCTTTGCTTTTCATTCATTTGCAGTCGGTAAAATAAAGTACCAGTTAAGTACAAGGGTGGATGTAGCCATGTGCAAAAAGTAGCATTCTTCTTATTGTTGTTGTTGTTAAGATAGTGAGCTGATAGTGGTTCGCATATAAGGACTGCAGCACCCCCTATTTCCACTCGATATTATCAATTACATTCAATATAATGAGTCCTTTTTTCTTTAATTCTTTCTTTATACTTGTACATTATATAATCTTTAAGCTTAATGTCAGTAGCCATCCCCTAGTTTATGAAAAAAATACAAAAACCCTTGTTTAGAACTGTGCACTTCACAGTTACAGTGATGCGGTGTTTGGCTGTTGTGCGCATGCTCACATGTCTGAAGTAGGAAACTTCACACTATGGAGAGAGAGCACTGCATGAACGACAGTGCCAGGTGGAAAGTAGTGTTTCTTTTTGACTCCGCATGTGTTGTGCTTAAAAACATGTTTATATTCTTGAATGTGATAAAGTGTAGAATTAGATTATTATCCTGCTTCCAGTTTCAGTGTTGCTGCCAGGATTTGAAAAATAGGGTACATTTCCCCCTCTTCTTTTGTAATTTAAGGGGGATTTTTGAAAAACAAGGGGGAATTCGCGGTGAGGTACAGTGAACAAATTAAACACACTACCTAGCAGTGGCTAAAACACAAACCAATCAAATTTATGTATAAATTTTCTTTTTATATGTTTGTTTCCTTTTACACAATATTAAAACAACAGCTAAATATTTTTTGAAGCAGTACCTCCACTAATTTTATCTACGAGCTGCCACTGGAGCTGATAGTAACAATTCTGTGTCGGACAAAGTGCTTAGCAGCATTTCTTCCAGATTTCTCTTCCGAGGTCAAATTCTACCAACATTGATTCTGCCTTTCATCCTTTTCAAGTCACTAAAATAAAGTACCAGTCAAATACTGGTGTCAATTGCATCAACTTAACCTTCTCCTGCTAAAATTACTGACCTTGTGCCAAAAATTAGAAAGAATTATTATTGCTGTTGTTGTTAAGGTATTAAGCTGGCAGAATCATTAGCATGCCAGACAACATGCTTAGCAGCATTTCATCCAACTTTACATTCTGATTTCAAATTTCACAAGGTTGACTTTGCCTTTCATCCTTTCGGGATCCATAAAATGAAGTACTGGTTGAGCACTGGGGTTGATGTAATCAACTAACACCTTTCCCTATGAAATTTAAGGCCTTGTGCCTATTGTAGAAAGAACTATTATTGTTGTTGATTAAAGAAGAATACTCTTAGTGAAACTCTTTGAAATAAACAGTGATATAATAATATGTGTAGTGCTCAGGTGAACTACAACTCATGAAAGGTGCATGTACATCATCATCATCGTTTAACGTCCGCTTTCCATGCTAGCATGGTTTGGACGATTTGACTGAGGACTGGTGAAACCAGATGGCTACACCAGGCTCCATTCTGATTTGGCAATTTCTACAGCTGGATGCCCTTCCTAACGCCAACCACTCTGAGAGTGTAGTGGGTGCTTTTACGTGCCACCAGCACGAAGGCCAGTCAGACAGTACTGGCAACGGCCACGCTCAAAATGGTGTATTTTACGTGCCACCTGCACAGGAGCCAGTCCAGCGGCACTGGCAACGATCTCGCTCGAATGTCTTTGCACGTGCCACTGGCACAAGTGCCAGGAAGGCTGGGCACACAGTACATAGAATTATATACAAAACTCAGGAAAGTGAATAGTGTATGAGTCATGATATACATGTGTGCATGCGTACAGAGCGGGTAGATATCAGGTGTAGTGTTGGCTTATTTCAGGAAGCAAGGAGGTTTTAAATGTTGCAATACTTTGGCAGCTAACAACTGATGCAGGTAATATGTTCCATGCTTCGTGAAAAAATGTTATACAACATAAATGCTTCTTATTTTGTGCAATACAATATTTTACTGGTTAAATGCTTCATAATGGCTGTCTTAGTTTGTTTTGTTTTTTTCAATCTGGGAAGCAAAAATATATAGTAAACAAAATAATATTAACAAGAAGACTCTAATTTTACAAAACAGCAAAACACTCTAAGAAAATTACTAGAAAAGTTTGACAAAACCTGATGTGAAGTTATTTGGATTCATAAATAAATCATACTTAGTGTAGCTGACATACAAGGCTTAATTATCAAATATACTTGCTATAGCAAAACAGCATTCTAAACAGAATAGGTATATACTTTCCCACTTAGGAAAGGATATTACTTCCAAAAGTATACCAGCCTTATTATATAGGAATGAAGAGAATGCATCGACCAACCTATCTCTTAAATACTCTGATATATTTTACAAAAAGAAATCATACTTTTTTTTTAAGACTAAATTAAAGGTCCCCCCCCCCCCCCGCTATTCTTTCTTCCTAAGTATACTGATATTATTATTTGGCATTGTGACGTTCTATACATTTCTTTTGTTCTTTCAGTGGGTTATATTACAGGGTCATCATGATTATTGTTTCAACATCAACTTTTCCAGGCATGGCTGTGTATTGAGAAGTTTGCTTCTCAACCACATGGTTCCAGGTTCAGTCTCACTGCTTAGCACACTAAGCAAGTGTCTTCCACTATAGCCCATGGTTGACCAAAGCTATGTGAATGGATTTGGTAGACAGAAACTGGAAGAAGCCCATTGTGTGTGTATATACACACACACACACACACATATATATATATATATATACATACCATATTTTAATATGTATAAGGAACCCTTTTTTTTTCAAAAATTAGGTTTAAAAAAATGGGAGTTTCTTATACATGGATAGTATTATAATCCCTTACAAAACCTTTTTTCCAAATTTTAAGCCCCCAAGATTTGGGGGCTCCTTATACACAAGGGTTCCTTAAACACATTAAAATACAGTATGTATATATATCTGTGTGTCTTTGTGCATGTGTTTGTCCCCAACCACCACTTGAGACAACTGGTATTAGTTTGTTTATGTCCCTATAATGGAGCAGTTCAGCAAAAGAGACCAATAGAATAAGTGCCAGCTTGAAAAGTAAGCACTGGAGTCAACTAAACCTTTCAAAGCAGTGCTCCAGTATGGTCACAGTCCAATGACTGAAACAGATAAAAGATAATGGATTGTACCAATAATTCAAAAGGTATGTCCATGTTAAATGCATTGTCACCTGAGAATTTATTAAGGGTAAATGTGTTTATGAAGTGTCTGTATACTGAGACATAATTTAAAGAGCTTGGCTTAGTGGTAAGGGGTATGTGGCTCACGATTGGTCAGTGAGTTCGATTCCCAGCAGCACATTATGTCCTTGAGCGTGATACTTTATTTCACATTGCTCCAGTCTACTCAGCTAGCGAAAATGAGTTGTACCTGTAATTCATAGAACCAGCCTTGTCACATTTTCTGTTGCATTGAATCTCCTTGAGAACTATGTTAAGTGTATGTGTGTCTGTGGAGTGTGCTCCCACTTGCACATGAATTTCACAAGCAGGCTTTTCCAATGATCAGATCAACTGGAACACTCGTTGTTGTAATCAACAGAGAGCCAGTGTTAGTCAAGTTGATCAAACAACTGCATAGTCATCATTATAAGTGGTGGAAATCCATTACCATGTAATAGAATTAGGTAGTGTTTGTTGGATAAACATTTTATTTATTCTTTATTGTAATCAGATAGTATGCCAGAGCAAATGTTAAGCCAGAGATATGGTGTGTTTTTCCAAAGAATTAGGCTTTAAAAATAAACTAATAGAGGTTTAGGAATTGGTTAAGAGATAATCTGTAAATTTATCCAAGCTGTGACGTCATGAAAAGAACCCATGTTAAATAACTCCTAATAATCAATTATGAAATGAACTAAGATAAAAACAAATATTAAAAAATAAAAAGAATAAAAATTTATGATATAAAAATGAATATCTTCTTGATCTCTAATGTCAAGATATTAATCACTCAAGTAATTTCATGATTTAACACACTTCACTTAGATAATTGAGACCAGACTGAAAAGGAAGTTAATTTTTGGTGGTTCATGAAGATTGTAGTTGGCAAAGTTGTTAGAGTGGCAGCCAAGGAAAACTTTATGAAAAACCAATGGTTTACATGCCATAATGGATGTCATTGCACTTCATTCTCATATAAATACTTTAAAATTTCCATGGCTCAGCCCTTCAAACGATGAATGGCTGTCACAGTGTGGAACAGTTCACTATTGTCAGCTTTAAATGCATAACATAATAAATGTTTTATTACAAGAAAAACCCTTTTCTTTCTATAATTCTGTTGAAACACAGAGCCCTCGTTTCAGTTAATTTTGAATATATTTTATCTTTTTAGTTCTAACTTGTTTCACTCATTGATCTGCGGCCATGTTGAGCTCCACCTTGAAGGATTTAGTCAAACAAATCAACCCCAGTACTTATTTTAAAGTCTGATGATGAGTCATGTCTTGTGGCCCACTACTCAAAAAAGGTTTCCCATGTGTGGTTTATGCCATAAGAAAAGAGTAATTTCTCTTCTACCACAGAGTATAAAACATGTTCTATTTTTGTTTGAATACTTTTTTTTTTTGGCTTTTACCAATGGAGAACATCACTAACTTTCTTGGATCCTACTGTTGTACTGTTACAAGATTGGGATATTTTCCAAGACATGATGTGTAAGGCAGAGTAAAAGAAAAGGTTGAAGACCTTGTGTAAATGTGAAACAAAAACCAAGACATCAAAGGTGAAAATCTCTTACACAACAACTATAAAGAGAAGTAGAGAATTACACATGGATGATGAAAAAAAAGATTAAAAATGAATACAAAAATACAGTGCTATATGAAGAATGTAAGGCACAGAAATGGCTATATATTTAACCCTTTAGCATTCAGATTATTTTGTCAAATGTAATGCTTCATATTTTATAATATTAATCCTGTATTATCTCATAGCTTTGAGATTTCAATGTTGAAATTGTTTATTTTTAGAATGACATTGCACAGTAGGTGTGAAAGGTTGGATCATGCCAATTTAAACATAAAACAGGTAGAATATCTGGGCTGGATATGGCTGGTTTATATGCTAATGGGTTAAGAAGTTTGCTTCCCAACCATGTAGTTTCGGGTTCAGTCCCACAGTGTGGCACTCTGAGCAAGTGTCTTCTACTATAGCAATGTCCTTTGTTTCCAATCTTCATTGAAAACACCCAACTATTGGGAAATATTACCTTGCTTTGAAACAGGGGAAGGCTTGTGACAGGAAAAGCATCCAGCCATAGAAAATCTGCCTCAACAAATTTCATCTTTGCTATACAAGCATGGAAAAGTGTATGTTAAAACAATGAAGATAATTGAATTGAATAAAGGTTAGTTTAAAGAAGACAGATCCAAGATCACAAAAATGGAAGCTTGGAAAGCTGTCATACCTCTTAATGTAGTTGTAGCATAATGTACATTAAGTGCTTCAAGCTGTACAAGGTTAGTTTTAACTAACTCAATTACTCTAGAGATATATTTCATAATGACTAGTCGGTCAGTTATTATTAATAATGAATGAAGACACAAAAGATACACAGAAGAGGTGTGACTAAACGAAGGTAATGCTATCATTTCAGCTAATACAGACTGAAAGGGATCTGAAGGCACTTAATATGCAGATCAATATGATATAAGTGCAGGCATGGTTGTGTGGTTAAGAAGTTTGCTTCTGAACTCCATGTTTCCAGGTTTAGTCTCATTATATGGCAATGGACATGAACTCACATCTTCTATGAGCTAGCATTAAACCAAATCAAGTCTCCAAATTTTCTCCATCAGTTAAAGAAGTTTTGTTCTTATCAGTGAGAAGTGTATGTCGTGTACATTATAAGAATTTTGATGTGAAGGTTCATGTCTTAAAAGTTAGGGGTATTTGGCTCATGATTGTAAGGTCATGAGTTTGATTCCCAGTGATGTATTGTGTCCTTGGGCAAGACAATTTATGTCACATTGCTCCAGTTCACTCAGCTAGCAAAAATGAGTTGTACCTATAATTGAAAGGGTTAGCCTTGTCATACTTGTCACATTTTGTCCCATGCTGAAGAATCCCCTGGAGAACTATGTCTGTAGAGTACTCAGCTGCTTGCATGTTAATTTCATGATCAGACTGTTCTGTTGATCAGATCGACTGGAACACTTGTCGCCATAAGCAACAGAGTGCCAAAAAACAAAAACAAGAAAAAAAAAGAATTTTTAATATTTTTTAAGAAACTTCAAGAGATATGAAATGAATTGTGCTGTGATGGAACTTGAAACAGATAAAGCTATAAATAATATTTCAAATTTTGGTGCAAGGCCAGCAAGTTCAGGGCATGGGGTAAGTCAATTACATTGAACCAAGTGTTCAACTGGTACTTATTCTATCGACCCTGAAAGGATGAAAGGCAAAGCTGACAAACAAAATATTGCTACGTGTTTTGCCTGGTGTGCTAATGATTCTACTGGCTCACTGCCTTTAAAGCTATAAATAATAGCATATATAGAATATTGGGTTAAAACACTCTGGGGTAGAAAACAGTTGAAAGCTGCCTGTGGGACACAAGGCCATATATCTTCTGTGATCATGACAAATGTGCTACTGTTATACTAAAACATCAAGTATACAAAGGAAACAGAAAACAAACCAACAAAAACAAATCAGATTTTAGCACTTTTTAAATGTCACTCTCAAGAAATAAAAAATTACAATAGCAACAAAAGATATTACAGCATTAGTTCAAGGTGCTATTTCCTCTGTCAAAATTACTGAAATTCATTAAAGTCTTCCTAACATACTAGGCTGCATTGTAAAATGAACAAATAAACATTTAATTTACTATAATTAAATGCATTTTTAACTCATGGAATGACAGACACACACATACAGAGTCAAAGCAAGCATTAGCTGAATGGAGAAAACACATTAATCTAATTTGAAAAACAGGAAAATGTATTAGCAATGAAGTTTGTCAATGTATATATAGCATGTACACATTATTGTGTGTATAGTAGCTTGATGACTGCTAATTACTCAAAAGTGTCAACATTTGTTTCTTCAATATAACCTTTTACTAAGTTACAGTTGATTAGGATAAAATAAAACAATTGTTCGACTGTAGTCCTTACACATATATGTATGGTAGCATGGAACCGTATAAATTTGAATGAGGGTATGTTTGTGTGTATGCATGCAAGGTGTGTATTATATATCTGTTTAAATTGTTCCTTTCACAGCGTGAATATATGTCGATATTTGCATGTGTGTGTGTGTATATTATGTAAGTTTGTTGTGTATTATGACCAGTAATTAATACTGAAGTTTGCAAGAGCTCTGTGTTGATACCACATAAAAAGCACTGATGCCGGTGTCATGTAAGAGCACTTGTACCAATGTCCCATAAAAAAGCACCCACCACACACTGTAAAGTGGTTGGCATTAGGAAGAGCATCTAGCCATAAAAACCAAGCCAAAGCTGACTGGAACCTGGTGCAGCTCTCCAGCTTTCCAGCTCCAGTCAAACTGTCCAACCCATGCCAGTATGGAAAACAGACGTTAAATGATGATGATGATGATGATGAAACCACTGTATTACTATTTGCATGCATGTGTGTGTGTTTGTGCTTATATTATGTCAACTAATAAATACTGAAGTTAAGCTACTGTCTCAAGGGGAAGATTCTTTCTTTTCCTTTTTCTTTTAATAATCTAGTTAAAAGCAACCATAAAGACGATAAATTAAAAACATAAAAAAAAAACCATGGCGCTTCAAATAATATCAAGCAGAGATGTTGAAAATAAATTTCACCCCCACCCTCGTAATCAGCCTAGCAATTTTATATAATAAATTCTTGCTATTAAGTCTGCTCATCACCATGGGGACCATCAGAAAAGAAGTGGGAGGACTTTGAATTAAACCAATAGGTGTAGGAGGTTTCACTACTGATTCTTATGCATGTCAGATGCCCTGAAGCAATGGTGTGAGAGTAGACAAAGTGTGAGAGAACTTATTTCAGTTTTGAAAGAGTTAAGGTTAGATAAGCATCTCTCACACTTCATTATCATCATTTAATATTCATATAAGTGCAGGCATGGCTGTGTGGCTGAGAAGCTTGCTTCCCAACCATACGCTTTTGAGTTCAGTCCCACTGTATGATACCTTGGGCAAGTGCCTTATACTGTAGCTCCAGGTCAACCAAAGCCTTATGAATGAATTTGGTAGACAGAAACTGAAAGAAGCCTGTTATATTTAGTAGACAGAGACTGAAAGAAACCTGTTATATATATATATATATATATAATAATAATAATAATATTAGGGACAAAATCCAAAATTACAGGTAAAACTCAATTAAAATCAATTTATAAAAAATTAAAAATTGAGCTTTATAGATTTTATATATATACTTTATATCTATATCTATATATATATATATATATATATATATATATATATAAAATAAACACAAATGGCTTTTAAAAGTTATGACAGCAGTTTTGGTAGAATTTTATTTACTTAATGAGGTCATAAAAGATTACATCATAATATGTAATTCACCATCGTCTGAAGAGGCAAGAAAGAGCTTAATTTAAACATAAAATTTTGAAATTGCAGTACTTTTGTGTCATAGAATCAGAGATTATGTGAGGCTGACTAGCATTCAAATGATTAGCTAGATATAATTCTCACAAATTAGATAGAACTAGGACACTTGTCCCTAATGTCAAGTGCACAAGAACTTCAAAAGAGGGACATCATCATTATTATTTTAATGACAAATTTTGCTTGCTTGCATGGGTAAGACTGAGTTTCTTGAGGCAGATTTTCCTACAGCAAAATGCCTTTCCTTGTCACTAACTTGTGATGGCTCCAAGTGAAGTAATATTTTGCCTTTGTTTCATGGAAAATTGGAAATGAACAACACTGCTTCTATGATGGTGACATTTCTTTACAAATATCACATGATGTCAAAATGAGAACACACACACACACTCATATGTATGTATGTATATATGTATGTGTGAGTGTGTATGTATGTATGTAATTGTGATCATATATGAACAAATCACCATCACACACACATATACACATCTATTTATCTATCTACCTACTGTGTGTGTGTGAAATCCAACTTTTACAAGAAAAAGGTTGACAATGACTTCAAGTTTTGCCAAACTGTACTAAAAATTATTGAGTTATCCTTTCAATGTGTGTGCATGTGTGTGTACACATATTTATGTATGTATATATATATATTTATATGAAATATATATATAATATATAATATATATATATATATATATATATATATATATATATATATATATATATATATGCATGCACATACACACACACATACCAATCCTCTTTAGTTTCTGTCTACCAGGTTTATACAGAGGGCTTTGTTTGTTTCAGGGCTATAGAAGAAGACATTTGCCCAAAGTGTCACACTGTGGGACTGAACTCAAAACCACATGACTGGGAAGCAAGCTTCTTAACCAAACAGCCATATCTGTCTTGAAAACAAAATAAATAAATAATGGAAAATTAAAATATAAATAAACAATAGAATCTGTTATGTCTATTACAAACCAAGGAAACCCATGTTATAAATATATATTTCACAAATAGTTATGTATTAAAAGACAACAGTGCAGTAAATGTAATTCTCTATAACTGGACAATAAGATAAAACCACAGATTGAATAAAGAAACCATAGGAGACAAAACACAAATACTTGGTCATGAATAGAGATCGATAAGTTTGCAAAGCTTAACAATTCTAATGTAGGTGAAGACATGTGACGCTCCCAACCATTTGCGATCTGACAAAATATAATGAAATTTACCAACGTGACCCCCCCAACTGAGTAACAACTGATGGAATAAGGTTATACAATGTCAATCTAACAGATCTGAACTCGGATAATACTATACTATATCTTTCCCCCTCACCAACCAGAGATAAACCAAGGAGAATAAGCGATGTCATTTACATACAATAAAAATTCCTGCATACATTTGTCAATACTTTACATTTCTAACTATTTTCTGAATTCCTGCTGCTCAGCTTGATTCATAAATTAACTTGGTACTTCAGCAAACAACCTTACTTAATTTATGTATAGCTAATTAGTATAACGCTTTTCTCGGCTTTCGACACAGACATGGCTGCACAGTTAAGAATCTTGCTCTGCAACCACATGGTTTCAGGTTCAGTTCTGTTGCACAGCACCTTGGGCAAGTGTCTTTTATTATATCTGCACCACCACCACCAGACTAACCAAAGCATTCTGAGTGAGTTTGGTAGACAGAAACTGTTTGGAAGTCTACAATATATATACAGCCTTGGCCAAAAGTATTAGGCCACCCCCAATGTTTTGGGGTTCTGCTATCTCAATGTTAATGAAACTCGTGCATATGGTGGATTATGGTGTATTTCACAATATGCATTAGTTTTAATATCTGGTTGACCCTCCTTTAGCATCAATTACTGCTTTTATACTGTACTGTAAGACCAATGTCCAAAATTAACTTATGTTCCCTTGATTATTTCAGAGTTTTATGCTAAAATCCATTGTAGATACAGTTAATAAACAGTAAAATGTCTAAAACAAGGGAGTTGAGTGAGTGTGAGCAAGGTCAAATTGTAGCTCATCACGAAGATGGAATGTCTCAAAGACAAATTGCTCAGATGAAATGTTCTTGATGTGCGATGCAAATGACTCAAAAACTTCTGAGAGACAAAACATGTGAAGACAATACAAAAAACAGGTAGAAAAAAGGTTAAATCACTTTGCGAACTCTTGGTGAAGCTATCAGGAACACAACAATTTAAAATAAAGAGCATTTGTACCAAAAGTTGAGAGAAGAATGGAGTAAAATGGCACCTAGCACCTGCAAGAAACTAGTTGATTCAACACCTAACCATATAAAAGTGGTAACTGATACTAAAGGAGGATCAGCCAGATATTAAAACTAATGTATATTGTGAAATATACTATAATCTATTGTGTGCATGAGTTTCATTAACATAGAGATAGCAGAACCCCAAAACATTAGGGTAGCCTAATACTTTTGGCCAAGGCTGTGTCTATATATATATATATATATATATATATATATATATATATATATATATATATATATATATATATATATATATAATGGGTATGTGTATTTTTCCCTTGTATACAATTAACACAGAAAAAATAGATAAACAGTTACCAGGGCAGCAAAAAATCACACAAGTAATAAGGACATAAAACCCTGATTTTAAAGGTAGAAACTCCGGTTTGATGTGAAATATTTTGCATAATATATATAAATAAATAAAGTTAAACGCAGGTGTTATTCAATTTCTTTTACTTCCGTCATATGTTTCAAAGACAACATTGGTATTATTCCAAAGGAATGAAAATGATGTAAAACAATGTAATCTTCTATTCAGGGAAAGAAAGAAATAAACCAAACTCATCAATAAGACATTTTAACAGAATGTGATAGATGTGTATAATGATGAACGGAACAATATTAAGTTTTTTTTAAAAAACCTTTAGAAGTAGCCTATAGAAAGAGGAGAGGGTAAAGGAAAGAAATAAGCAGAAAACTAATAGATGAGAAATATAGAACGATATGTGAATTAAATAAAAGCTTAAAGGCTTGGAAAAAGATATATCTAATGGAAGTGAAATGTAAGAAGAAAATCAATGTTCAAATTATATATAATGGTAGATATCACTTATAGAACTAAAAGTTATGTTTCTGCCAATGTTTACATTGATAAGCATGCTCTATACCATGTTTACAATGGGATTCTTAGAAAAAAGAATAAAAAATAACTCAGTATTACAGAGTTGGCACAATTCTTTGCCTTTATCATATTCCTCTCAGTTATCTAAAAGAATTTCTAATCATTACTCTACATTTAGGGATAGTAATAAACGCAACAGTACGGGACTTAGTAAATTAATTTGGTATCTAAAAGATCATAATAAACAATTTAATTTAGATTGGTTGATTCTTTCCATTTCATTCCAATGAATCAATCATGTTCACTACTCAAATCCACCTTTCAGCAAATTTTCTGGGAAGTAGCATTTCTCTCTCTACTCTCATTTTCCTTTCCAAGAGGAACTTGAAAAAGTTGAGAAGAGCTTGGACCAATGAAGACGGTTTCATCATTATCAGCATCGTCAATATTAATTATTATAACCATCAACACCACACACACAACAGGCTTCTTTCAGCTTCTACCTACCAAATCTGTTGACTAGGTTTTGGTTGGCCGAGGGTTATAGCAATAGACATTTTCCTATACTGTGGGACTGAACCAGAAACCAAATGGTTGGAAAGCAAACTTTTTTGAAAACACAGCTATGCCTGCATTGCATTACAAACAAACAGAAACATAAATGATAGGTACTATGAGAAAGATGTGAGAGTAAAAAATTCTAAAGGTGGACCACGAACATGATAATCTCAAAATGGAAATAATGAAAGAATCAAAAACAATAGATGAACTTATGGATCAATGAAAGTGGTGCTCAAGGATAAAATTTAATGATAGAAATGCATTAACTGTAAATAATGCAAGCCTGGCCATCAGAGACTTAATAATAACAGACACAAACATCAATATCACCAAGTTAAACAAATTAATATCTGCAACAACCACTGAGGTTGCTCAGGAAAGGAAAGTGGGGCTTATTCAGTTTACTCTTATCAGGATATTGAAACCAAACAAACAAAATGGGAAGCACAAAGAAAGAGACAGAAGATAGAGAAAGTCTCTAACAATTTATAATGACTTCAAATACTAAAACAAAAGAAGTGAGAGACAATACTACAAAAATATAACAAAAAATTTTTAAAAAAAGAACAAGAAGTATCTGAAACCAAAGAATACTTAAAACAAGAGATCCTGACAAAATCTCAAAGAAGTCATCAATATGAAACGTGATTCTCACTAAGTCTCAAAATAAAAATATCTGCTGGTAAAGCTTTTGAACAAAATATTTTGGCTTCAACTCAAAATTGTTTAATCAAGAACAAGGAAAAGAATGCAATAAAAGTAGCAACAAAAACTAAATGAATTTTGAGAAGTCATCAGCAACATCATTTAATGATCATGTTCTGTGCTGGCATAGGTCAAACCGTTTGACATGATCTGACGACTCAGAGGTGTGCATCATGCTGCAACGTCTGCTTTGACATGGTTTGTACAGCTAGATGCCTTTCATAACAGCAATTACTTTACAAAGTGTATGAGGTGCTTTTCTTATGGCACCAGCACTAGGGGGCTCTGAATAGAGGTAGTAATTTTAGTTCCTGCCAGGTGTGGTCAGGTGCTCAGGTATCATTGGGCCTCATTCAACTCCTAATCTCTTCTTTTTCTTGTTCACCTTCATAATGATATCCAGCACATTAGCTTTCATATCCTTCTCTACATCAATTTACATATCCAAGAGTGTGGTTGTTTTGACATTGTTTGAGATCTTTTCTGGTGTATGTCTATGCCAACATTTTTCTGTTGGTATTTCATAATGTAGGCATTGTTTCCTGTGTCTGATGGCTTTTAGCACCACATCCCAGCACCTGCCTCCTCAGCTGGTGGCTAAACTAAGTGAGGGATGGTGTTAACATTGCAGCAGGAGGCAAAAAACTCTGGGTAAGGCTTCCCAAAGAGTTACTGGCTAGGGCAAATGAACTGGATCAGATCAGTGCCAAGTCATGTATCAAGTAGAGGCATGCAGTTGGGCTAACAGCTTGGAGAGGAATGGGTACTGCCAAGCTAACTTGCCCATTCATGATGATAACAACCAGACCAGAACTGATACCAGAGTGGTTGTTACCAAGATTACCATCAAAGAGTGAATAGGTCTCAACTTTGCCAACTCACAGAAGGCAGTAGAAGACCAAGGGAAGTGGTAAAATCTGGTTATGATGTCATCAATGACCACACAGTCAGAAAGAAGGACTGGCACTAGTGAATATCAGCTTGTAGCTGGTGAGGCAAAGGGCATAAAGTGGTTCCTATAACTAAAGGAGAACAGAAGTGAATGTGGGCAATGATCCTAGGTGGAGGGATGAAAAATGGTAAGATGAGAGGAACAGATTTATTGTTGTGATAGGGCATCACAAGAATGACTATAGGTGAAATTGTTCAAAACAGTCAATGCCGCACAGGAACAACAGTGGATAGCCATGACACAGAAACTGACATGAGAAGATCTCAAACTTCTGTTTAAAATACTTAACATATAAAGTACTAACAGATATGTCTAAGAAAGTATTGATAGAGCAGGAGATAACATTTCTCAGGTTCACTGAGGGGAAAACATCTTAATTGTGTCTTTGGTTTTTCAGTTTTAGCCAAGAAATAAACTTGTACAGGCATAGTAGAGTTAGAGTTTTCAGACACTGGAAACAATGCCTACATTATGAACCACACTCTGGGATATATAAATCCATATAAAGAGGGAAATGAAAGCTAATTTACTGGACACCATTGTCAAAGCTAACAAGAAAAAGAAGTGCTGACAAGCTGAAGTGTTTGTCCCAAAAGATAATATTGCATCTCTTGAAAAGAAAGGAGAAATTACTGAAAAAGATCTGAAAATAGAGATAACAAGGGATTGGAAACTTTAAAACAGAAAAAATTCCTTAAGATTAAATGGAAAAAAATATGCAGACGAATACATAAACCAAACTTAAGAATATCTGCTACACAGTAAATATATTACTACTGAGCACTGCACACACATAATGTAGAGTACAGTACTGCTATTACAACAGAAAATACAAAACAGAAACAAAATACTGCTCATACCAAAGGCACATAACGCTGTCAAAGAACACAATAAATGCAAGACTACTAGTGAAAAAAACAACATAAGAATAATGATGATAGAAGTGATGATTGAAGTGGTCTCGATGGCAATGATTATGCTTTTTATTATTCATTTCATCATATTAATACAAAAATATTATAGTTATATGATGTTGAATAATAACAGCAATGTTGATGAAAAGATAGCTAAATTGATAATAAAATGACTGTTATCTCTTTTTTTATTCTTTGTTGGTTTTTGGCTTTTTGCTTTTTAGTTTTCTGCAAGCACATTACTTTCATCATGTGTTTTCACCATTTTCCGTTCGTCACCACATTGATGTAAAGATGATGCATGACTGACAAAGTTGAGCAATGGAATATCAGCGTGAACTAATAAAACTATGTCTGGCCTTTTACTGTTGAACACTCAACTATGACCTGAGTCAGGATACAAGTGCAAAGAAAAAAATAGATCAATAAAAACAAAATCTACGAAAAATCAATATTTCTGGTCCAGCAAGGTTATGGATGCTGTCATGCAGTTGTTGATGACAAATTTAGAGATGACAGCATTTGGCTACAATTAGTATTGCAGCTATGACATGGCTACTACTAAATACTAATGATGACAGATGCCAACGAGAGGACTTCTATGTAATTACTTGACCCTATGAAAAGAGTAACCAAATTCTTTCAAACCACAATCTACAGTCTTAAAAAATTGAAGGACACAGTGGATAATGTCATCCTAGATGTAATAAACCATGGAATCATCATGACTGCGATGCCTTTCTTTTATCGTTATACTCAGTCAGAGCTGTCTTAGGATTAATCAACAGCAGCAAGAACAACAACAACTAAGAGTCCCAGAATGCTCCGCAAAGTAGGTGCAGACTTGGCTGAGTGGTAAGAAGTTTGCTCCCCAACCATAAGGATCTGGGTTCGGTCCCACTGTATGGTTCCTTGGGCAAGTGCCTTCTACTATAGCCTTGGGCCAACCAAAGTCTTGTGATTGGATCTGGTAGATGGAAACTGAAAGAAGCCCATCACACATGGGAGTGGAAGTGGTTGTGTATCTTTGTGTCTGTGTTTGTGCCCCACTACTACTTGTTGGTCTATTTACATCCTCGTAACTTAGGAGTTCAGCAAAAGGGGTTGATAGAATAAATATCAGGTTTAAAAAATAAGTTTTGGGGTTGATTTGTTCCACTAATCCCTTCAAAGTGGTGCCCCAGCTTGGCCTCAGTCCAATGACTGAAACAAGTAAAAAAAAGACAGAAAAAGATAAAGTTAGCTATCAACAATAAAACTGTTATATAATATAACAGTTTACTGTTTAACTTGTTCTGGCCTATCAGTTGTGGCCATGCTGGGGCACTGCTGTTAACGTTGCTTTCATTTCATTTTGATACATCGACGTATTTCTCCTCTTCTCTCTATAGTTAGTCTTTAATGAACAATTTATGTGTTTATTTTTATTTTATATAACAATTTACAAACAATGGCATCATTGGTAGCAAGTTCCCAACAATCTACAGTTTGTGCTGCATCTCTTATGATGAGGGTGTAAAGCAAATATCAAACTTGAAGCAGAACAAATATCTAAAGGGACTTGATTCATAAAGCACCAGCTTTTCATTTTACAAACTGATCTTAACGATCTCCATAGATATGCACATGCATGTATACAGATATGTACATGCATGTATGCTCTTTTACTCATTTACTTGTTTCAGTCATTTGACTGCGGCCATGCTGGAGCACCGACTTTAGTTGAGCAAGTCGACCCCAGGACTTATTCTTTGTAAGCCTAGTACTTATTCTATTGGTCTCTTTTGCCGAACCGCTAAGTTACGGGGATGCAAACACACCACCATCAGTTGTCAAGCGATGTTGGGGGGACAAACACAGACACATAAACATATACACACACACAGACACATAAACATACACACACACACACACACACATATATATGATAGGCTTCTTTCAGTTTCCGTCTACCAAATTCACTCACAAGGCTTTGGTTGGCCCGAGGCTATAGTAGAAGACATTTGCCCAAGGTGCCACGCAGTGGGACTGAACCTGAAACCATGTGGTTGGTAAGCAAGGTACTTACCACACAGCCACTCCTGCTCCTAAGTATGTATATATATTAATATCTTTATATGTATGTATGTATGTATGTGCACATGTATGTATGTATGTGCACATGCATGTATTAATGTATATATCCGTATAAACATTCACACACATATGTACATATACACACACATGTATATGTAGATAGATAGATAGATAGATAGATAGATAGATAGATAGATAGATAGATAGATAAATGATACAACAAGCATACAAACATATTTTTTAATTTACCAAATTCTAATCACAAATATTAGTCAACCAGTGGCTGGGTTAGAAAAGTAAAAAAACAACTTTCCAAAGCTTCCATGCACTGGGATAGAACCTGGAATCATATGGATGCTGTGAAATAAACAACTAAACCTCACAGCCATTTTGATATTATGACCTGACTTGCAGATCCACAAACTAAATCATTAACTGCAGTAAACTTGGTTGCATTGCTAATCTGCAGCTGCTGCTGCTGCTGCAGCTACTGTGCATCAAACAGAAAAATGCACAGTCGAAAGCTAAAATCCTCCCACGCCTCCCTCCCCCACTTCATTATCAATATCACCACCACCACCACCACCATTGCTGTTGCTGCCAACACCACCATTGCCACCACTGTAACATTGAAATAAGAACATGTAACTGTTCTTTATAATAATTTTATACGTAATAATATTACATATATCACATATAATTTTATACATAATAGAAGAATACATTATTCAAATCCTTTATGGTAAATTCGCTAGCGTGATGCCATTGTAACTAAATCAGAAACTAGCGATTGGAATAGGTAAAAAACCATCACATAAATTGATGGCTTAAATGCTAAATATCAAATTTCTGTTATAATTTTTTTTACTACATATATATATTTTGGTTACATTTTGTTTTATTTTTTATTTATATACATACAAAAAGAGAGCATTAGGCACTAGGATGTTGGGAAAGGTGAGGAAGAATCATCAATATTCTGTTGGCATACTAACATATAAAGTGTTATTATGAATGAGTGTCAGACCAGTTTCACAGCCAATAGACATGAAATAGAGACCCCCTACTGTGGCTTCAACTATCTTTGCACTGGTGGTATAGATGAAAACTCTTGTTGATTTATCAGTGATACTAGTCGTTTCCATGGTAGTGAATGTTAATGCATTTGAGCATTGGATAGAATTCTTTATAATATTGGTTCTGATTCTCTATATTCTGCGTTTAAAGCCAAAGTCAAGTTCCCCTTTCATCTTTTAGGTCAGTAAAAAAATGCTTACCCAGGGCAGTGGATAAACAGATCTGTTTGAATATCGAACAGAGATGAGGATATCAGCTCTGGCTCTTTGCATGCTGACAGAAATACCTGCAGTGATACTGTTATCAAGCTTTATCGGGCTTAAGAAAGGGAGTAATGTTCCCTTGAAAAGCATAGGTGTGTAGAGAGGAAATTAGCATGTGAGAGCAACTATGTATCTTCCCTTGACCAGGCCTGCACGCGCAGGTACAAATATATGGTTGGCTTCAACTAACAGACACAAGAGATATTATGTGCCTACTCATAATTGTGCCACTTGATATCCTCAATCCCTATCAGAGCAATAAATGGACTTAAGATGGATCAGCTTGTAAGACAATGCAGTCATCAAAAGTGTGTGACAGTGACTCCAAAATTAAAGAATGACTACTTGAGGCATACAGAAAACTGGTCCATCTATCTGGGTATTTACTATTATTGTGGTCCCATCTGATGGGCCCTGAAATGACTGATATGCCTGCAGATGCTAGTATCATTAGATTGTATTGATTATTTCAACACTTCAGGAGCTGAGCTTCATCTTGCATCCCCCAACATGGCAATTGCATGATAAACTTTCAAATCAATCCAGATTACACCTGTACCTTATCATTCAACACAACACATGTCTGAGGCCATGCATGTAAAGAGCCACACACAAGATACTCAGAAAATACTGCTATCCAGTTTGGTACCAATATAGGGAAAAAGGAGACAACTGAACCACGAATTATTCCTTGGCTTACATGCAATTGCTAACCATATAAAATCTTGTCAAGTTTGTACAGCTCAACAAGTCTCCTATTATAATTCTGATCTATGCCAAAAATGTCAAATGTACAAGATAGATATAGCCTATGACCCACTTAAGAAAACAGTAGATCTACAGAAGAACTAAAATGGATGGCAACAACTCATCTAACTCATGCCAGCTTGAAAAAACAAATATAAAATTATGATGGTGGTGGTGGTGGTGTTGACAGTAGCAGTGCTGATGACGCTTATAGTTTGTTTATGGCAGGCATCCACTTCTCAATTTTTATTTTCTTTGTTCTCTCTCTCTCCCCCACCCACTCCCACACTTTCATACAACCTCCACTATTGTTTACAGCAAGCACAGACAACAAGACACTGGAGATGAGTTGAAGATGTTATATGTATGCTTGATATGATTTGAAAGATGGCAGACTGAGATCAGTGGGAAGATAGTGAAGCTGTATAATTTTATGATATTGAATATAAGACATTATCACAATTATAATTCTTCTTTGTATTAAAGTGCACACACACACACAAAAACACACACACACACACACACACAACAAGTGTCACTCTGAAGTAAGTATATAAGACAATATCTCAATGAGTTTCTCTCTCACTGTGTACACACAATCTCTCTCTCTCTCTCTCTCTCTCTCTCTCACATACACACATACACACACATGCATACACACATACACACACATATATTAAACAAATGTTTAGAAGTGAATATATATTTTGATATACATGTATATATACAAACACATGAAAGTATGTGAGTGTGTGTGTGTGTGTGTGTGTATGCATGTATATACTTACATGCACACAGATACACTCACACAATATAGTACTTTCTATATTTTGATATACATGTATATATACACACACACATGAAAGTATGTGAGTGTATGTGTGTATGTGTGTGTGTGTGTGTGTGTGTATGCATGTATATACTTACATGCACACATATACACTCACACCATATAGTACTTTCTACGTAACTACAGTCATTGCTGTTGCTCAGCAACATGTCAGTCTTGGTTCAACAAGCCTATGATCAAAGGGATTCCAGTTATGATCATAGTATTTTAATATTTATTTAGGCTTAGTGTATTTAGGACTACATTATCTAATGTCTTCTTCCTTTTAGAGTATAGTAAAATGTAATCTGTGGAAAATTTAGCAGCTTTTCTAGCAGGCCTAGAGATCATGTCTAGGTTCCCTTAAAACTGCTAGCTGTTACTGCTGTTTAGCCCTGGGTCATCTCTGAATGAGTAGGCCTATGATTGCATGCATTCCAGCCCTGATCCAGACATTAACATTATTATTATTATTATTATTATTAGTATTATTGAGTGAGAGAGCAGTGCATGCCATCAAAGTGACACTGGGTTAAAATATACGAAGCCCATTATACCCATCATGACTCCCCTTCTGATAAGGGTACACCAGGCACATGCATCACAACCATATGTGCGCGACATGGAGATCTCATATCAAGATAAACAGTGCATGACCTTGCAAGTGGGGCCCAGTTAGAATTTTCTTCAGGTCGGGTAGCCCATCCCGCTCAAAAGGTCCCTGAATAAGGTTTGTTTAAGGATATTGAGCAAAACACCCATGTTTGCAAAGGTGAATTATTTAAACCCCAAAGAATTTTTCTCAACACATGGCTATGATGCTCCCCCACTACTTCTGCTCATGATCAGAGATGCACATATCGTCAGCCACCAAGGGACATGCTCAACTGGTTAAGGTCAAACAACTGACAAGCAAATCTGTGGTATTAAGCAGAATATTTGCTGTAGTCCATCTTTTATACCAAGACAAAACATTGTACATGATAACACTTCCAATCAATTAAGATCAGAAGCCAAGAGAGCCACTGCCAGGTACTGCATCCGGGCATTTATTATTATTATTATTATTATTATTATTATTATTATTATTAAGGCGGTGAGCTGGCAGAATCATTAGTAAGCTGGTCTTGTGTCAAAATTTGAAATCATCATCATCATCATTATTATTAAGGGTGGCGAGTTGGCAAAACAGTTAGCACACCAGGCGAAATGCTTAGTGGTATTTCGTGTGCCACTGTGTTCTGAGTCCAAATTCTGCCAATGTCGACTTTGTCTCTCATCCTTTTGGGGTCAATAAATAAAGTACCAGTGAAACACTATGGTCAGTGTAATTGACTAATCCCCTCTGCACAAATTTCAGGCCTTGTGCCTTTAGTAGACAGGATTATTATTATTATTATTATTGTTATCATTATTATTATTATTATTAAAGTGGTGAGCTGGCAGAATCATTTGCACACTAAACGAAATGCTTAGCAGGATTTCGCCCATCGCTAGGTACTGAGTTCAAATTCCACCAAGGCCAACTTTGCCTTTCATCCTTTTGGGGTTGATAAATTAACTACCAGTGAAACACTGGGGTCGATGTGATCAACTGTCCCTCTCCTCACAAAATCGAGGCCTTGTGCCTATAGTAGAAAGGATTATTTTTATTATTATTATTATTATTATTATTATTATTATTATTATTCAGGTGGCAAGCTGGCAGAATCAGTGGGTGAAATGCTTAGTGGTATTTCATCTGTCTTTGTGTTCTGAGTTCAAATTCTGCTGAGGCCGACTTTGTCTTTCATCCTTTTGAGGTCGACTTTGCCTTTCATCTTTTTGAGGTTGATAAAATAAGTACCAGTTGAGTAATGGGGTCAATGTTATTGACTTACCTCCTCTCCCAAATCTCAGGCCTTGTGCCTATAGTAGAAAGAGTTATTATTATTATTATTATTATTATTATTTTATGTTTGACTTTTGTTTTGCATTTGTACAAGTTGGATCCAAGTCTCACCCAGAGACCTCAAGAGACAACAAGTTAGAAGTTCATGTAGGTGTTATGCCTAGGGTACCATATATTTGGATTTGTACAGTTTTGTTCTAGTGAATGTTTAAGAAACCATAAGAAAATTATGTGTTTGTTTTAAAATTTGAGATCACATAGACAGTATTTTACGTAGGATATGGGCAGTTCCCATGAGCACTATCTTTTGAACTTCAGCCATTTTGGGGTTTCCTGGTATCTGAGCTAGGTAGTAATCAACCCGTTTCGCTGTCATTCCTAGGGCACCTATGACAATAGGTATTGTTTTCGTCTTCAGATTCCACATTTTGCTAATTTCTATTTCAAGATCTTTATATTTGCTCAGTTTTTGGTAGGTCTTGACAGATACGTTTATATCGATTGGGACAGTCATATCAATGAGGAGGCATGATTTTTGTCTGAAGTCTTTCAGTATGATGTCTGGCCTATTTGCGTCTATCTTTCTGTCAGTTTGAATGGTGAAGTTCCAGAGGAGTGCAATGTGATTATTGTTATTATTATTGTTATTATTATTGTTATTCTTCTTCTTATTCTTCTTCTTCTTATTATTATTATTTATGTCTAACTACATTGCCCAATGCATTTTATATGAGAGTGTGATTTCAAAGAGATTTGGCTTGTATTTCTAGCAGATTAGTGACCATGATGATGATCCCTTGTTGGTTTGATGGAATGACCATAAATTTTCCATTTACTGGTAGAGATCACAGTTTTGCAAGGTGTTGGTGAGGGTATTATAAATGGTAGTAATTGCAGCAATGGTAAAGTTAGTTATAATACAATAACAACTATCAAATATCACATGGTTGATACCTCGGAAAGACTTCAGTTACAATTAATTACATTCTAATGTTAAATGATGCCACACCTGACTTATGGGACATGTTGTACAAAAGTGACAAATTTATAGAGACAGGAAGACATCAGGTTATCAGATTAAACACTCCATAGTGTTTCGAGCAGTCTTTTGTTTTGATCCCAACTCTCAAGGTGGAGGTTAGAAAAACAAGAGCTATAATAATATCATGATTGATTCTGTCAATCAATACCCAACTGACCAAAAAGTTCAATACATTAACTGATACAACAGTTGTAGTCATAAATAACCAAGATACAATATTTGTAACCAAGTGGTTAGGGGTTCAGTTCCACTGCATGAACACTGACAGCAGATTTTTTTTATACTATATTTGTGAACCAACCAATGTCTTGTAATGGAAGTTGATAGACAGAAAATGAAGGAGCGTGTTGTATGTATTAATATTACATACAAACATACAACCATATTAATAAAAAAACATTTGTGATACAATTGGCAGAAGTTATGTTTATACACACACACACATATATATTGGAAAATGTATGAGATCCTTGGTACAGTTAGGTATATTTGAAAAAAGAAAAAGAATGACTTCACTGGTAGTTCTAATCAGTTTAATTTATTATTTAAAAATTTTTTTAATAATATTTTAAATTTTTTAATAATTATGTAAAATTTATAAACACTGGTGGTGGTGAGGGACAAACACACACACACACGTGGTCTGGTCCTGCCTGTTGCTATAATAACGAAGCTAAAACATGCAGAGTGAAGCTGCTTGGCACAGATTCACCTTGAACTCTACTGTGTATGTGCACTAAGTTTCAATATCCTAGCTCAATTCCACTGTTTTCAGCAGTGCTTGGAAGGAAGGTGTGTAGCGTGTGATCATAGCATTGATCATGAAAGAGAAAGTTAAGCAGAGAATCTGCATCAAATTTTGCCAAAAGTTTGGCAATACCTGCTCAGAGGCCAATGCAAAGTTTTCAAAAATGTTTCATTGTTCTTGACACAAGCAAGGAGATCTTGTGCAACTAAAACTTGAGTGTCTTTTTGATTAGCTGAAAGAAATTTTGGCACAAACTTAGTAGACATATGTCTCATACCCAAATCTTCAGTGATAATGGACTGAACTGAGCCATAACTAATTTGTACATCCTCTGATAACTCATGGATGGTGATTCGATGATTCCCCCCCTCCACAGCTGCATGCACAAATGCGATGTTTTTCTCAGTTCTGCTGGTTGTGGGTCTCCTAGAACATTCTTCAATATCGACATTTTTTCAGCCATCTTGAAAACATCTGAATCTCTTGCACACTTGTGTGCAGCTCATGCACTCCTCTCCATACACTTTCTGCAACTTTGTGTAGGGCTCTGGGCAGGTATCGCTATGACAACTTTCTCTGTTATGGTCAATGCAATGATCACACACTACACACCTTCCTTCCAAGCACTGCTGTAAACAGTTGAAGTGAGCTAGAATGTTAAAACTCAGTGCACATCAACAGCAGAATTTAAGGTCAATCTGTGCCAAATGGCTTCATTTTGTATGCTTTAGCTTCGTTACTATGGCAACAGTCCAGATACTTATTGATCAGACCTTGTGTGTGTGTGTGTGTACATATATATATATATATATATGTATGTATATATATATATATATATATATATATATATATATATATATATATATATATAAACACAGGATATGTTGCATTCCAAAACATTTGACATTTTATTTATGTTACATTATTTTTATAATTTCTTTGTTCATCGTGCACAAGTTAATGTGTATTTATTTTATTTATGTGATTCACTTTTAGAAAAATTGAAGCATGTCTTTGACACTTCTGGAGTGTATCAAACTTACTTTGTATGTGACTTTTGGTCCACCCTGTGTATATATATATACATATATATATATATATAAAGTATATCTATGTGTGTATATGCATGTATATGCATCAATATTTCTATTTATATTAGCATAGGTGACAAAAGGAAGAAAACTGAGTATATGTTAAATTCTAACCTAAAATTTAGTTTTAATGATCAAAAATACATCTAAGAGGTCTTCAAAAACAATAGCAACAACAACAATCCAACTCTGGAAATCTTAAGTCATATGAGAATTCACCTCTGTTTACTTGTAAGAACAGCAAAATGAATGAACAAATAAATAAATCAACCAAGAAAAAAAATATAACAGAAACACTTGAAGGCAGTTATTGTTTTTTCTCTCTTATGTCATATTTGTTTTATTTCTAAGTGTGTAATATGCTTTTAGAGAGATAAAGGTTAAGGTAAAAAATAGATGTTTTGGGGTGGGGAGAGGGGTGTCTCTCTGCATTTTTTTTTTGTTGCTGCTGTGTTTTTTTTTTTATTTCTTCGTTCTTTTGGTTCACAAAGTTGAGGAAAATAAAAACAAGATAAAAGACAACAAACAAGAAACAACAAAAAATAGTGTAGCATTTTCAGTAAAAACTTTCTACATGCTACTCCCAACAAATCTCTCTCTCCCAATGTGTGTGTGCGTGAAGATAAAGACGCACACACATACACACATTTACATATACATATATATAAATGCGCATATGTATATATATATATATATATATATATATATATATATCTGAGGTAGAATGCCTGTGAGTATATATACAAGGATGCATGTTATTAAAAATAAGGAATGTTTAGGTGTGGAGATGTGTGTATATATAGATATGTATGTGTGTCTGCAGGCAAATGCATAAATCCATTGACACAGAATGAAAGAAAAGGTGCTTGCATGTAATAGATTTTGCACACATATACACACACACACACACAAATGTCCATACCTATACAAAATGAACGCTAAAAATTTCCTTGTTTCAATATAATTACTTTCAATATTTCTAGTTCATGTCAAAACTAAAAGGCTTTTTATGACTGTTTTTTTTCTTTCACACGCACACATGTACACACACACACACACACACACACAAATTCATAGAGAATTTAACTTCACTTCTCCTCTCTTGGCTCTTGGCAGTTCTTTTATCTTCTGCTTGTTTAAGCCATTAGACTGCAGCCATGGGGCACTGTCTTGAAGAATTTTAGTCAGTCAAATCGACTCCAATACTTATTTTTCTATAAGCCTGATACTTATTCTATAGCTGTCTTTTGCTGAACTGTCAAGTTACAGGGATGTAAACACACCAACATCAAGTGGTGGTTTAGAACAAACACAGACACATTAATAAAACAAAGCCTATTGTCTATATATACATATACATATATATATATATATATATATATATATATATATATATCTGTGTGCATGTGTCTCTGTGTCAGTGTTTGACCCCCCCACACACACACACACACTTGGTGTGGTTACGTCTCTGTAACTTAGCAGTTCAGCAAAAGACACCAATAGAATAAGTACCAGGCTTAAAAGATAAGTACAGCCAATTCATTTGACTAAAAAAATTCAAGATGGTACCCCAGCATGGCCACAGTCTAATGACCAAAACAAATAAAAAATAGAAAATAAAAGATTACGATACTGCTTTTTTCTTTTCAATTAATTTTGAAAATAATAAAGAACTTAATATAATAGCTTTGTCATTATAAATCTAGTGTTTGAAACCTAATTTGGATCACTTTGAAATAGGAAGCTTGTATCAGAGAACTAGGGATAGTTTCAGAGGGGTGATCACAAAAGGGTTAAAGAATAATATTTTAGGTTCAGTTTCTCTACATTCACTGATGAGATTTAACTATCAAAGATACTAAACATTTATTTTAATCTTCTACAAATACTGGTTTGTAGTTGGCATTTTCAGTTATTCTTGTTAGATTCTATAACAGAAATTACTGTGGTACAGCAGGAGAAATAGAGCAGATAAAGGATTTAGGATTTTCACTAAATAGAAAAATGTGATTAATAACACATTGTTATAATATTTAATGTGACATTAACAGCAATTGTATATGATGTCCGACAATGTTTTTCAAGCAATACAGTAATACTGACCATTATAAAGATTAGAGTAAGAAAAACAAAACAAAAAAAAAAATGGCTAAAACAAAAAGGATATTATCAAGATACAATAATCATTGGTGATATTGTATCTTGTCTGTATGCTTTTTACACGTAAGAAGCTGGAGGCAAAAAGAAAAAATATGAGAAAGTAATAACGACAATAATAATAAATGTATGAAAGAAAGGAAGCTGTAGTGAAGATAATTGCTTCAGATGTAATTAAATCACAAGTCTCACCTGAACATATAACTTTGGAAAGCACAGAAGCAAATAATTCACAAAAAAGAATAAATAAACAAAGAAAAAAAAAAATAGGATCATAAAAGATGAAAATAATTGAAAAAAAAAAAAAAAGGAATACAAACTGCAGATTGAATGAAATGAGATATTTGCAGGAAAAGGAATGTAGAAATAGAAGAATGTAAAATTAATTGTCTGATCTAAACCACATTATCTTGATCCTTACACAAAATCCTAGTAAATATCAGAATTTCTTTCTCATAAGAGATACTGTTTCCCACAACGTTTTATGGTGTAGTTATCTGAAAAATTCGACTGAGGATTGTAAATTATTAATGCCATCTTTCATATATTCGTGTTCTACACAGCACCTTTGTTTCACCCCATTCACAGTTAATATTTGCATAAAGACACACACACACACACACACACACATATATATACACTGTATATATACATTTACATACACATACATACATGCATATACACACATATATATATACATATGTACACACACACACATTATATATATATGTATGTATGTGTATGTATAAATATATATGTATATATATACATACATATATATATGTGTGTGTGTGTATATATATATATATGTTGTTGTTGTTGTTGGTACTCCGTCGCTTACGACGTCGAGGGTTCCAGATGATCCGATCAATGGAACAGCCTGCTCGTGAAATTAACGTGCAAGTGGTTGAGCACTCCACAGACACGTGTACCCTTAACGTAGTTCTCGGGGATATTCAGCGTGACACAGTGTGACAAGGCTGACCCTTTGAAATACAGGTACAACAGAAACAGGAAGAAAGAGTGAGAGAAAGTTGTGGTGGAAGAGTACACCAGGGTTCACCACCATCCCCTGCCGGAGCCTCATGGAGCTTTAGGTGTTTTCACTCAATAACCACTCACAATGCCCAGTCTGGGAATCGAAACCATGATCCTATGACCGCGAGTCTGCTGCCCTAACCACTGGGCCATTCCGCCTCCACACACACACATATATATACGTATATGTATATATATATATATATATATATGTATGTGCATATATGTATATATATCCTGAAATAGGAGTTGCGGTTCTATTGGTAAAATCCCAAATTTGTAATGATATTATAAATGATACTATTTATATTGCATTAGTAAAGTGTAAAATAGTAAATGTCCTGATAACCTGGAGTATTTATTATTCCCTAAGATTATAAAAATATATGTATATGTATGTATGTATGTATATATATATATATATATATATATATATATATATATATATATATATGTGGGGGGTGTACATATATATATATATATATATATGTATATGTGTGTGTGTATATATATATATATATATATGAATAATAATAATAAATGGAGCAAAACGCATATAAACAAAAGTTCCTTTAATTCCTACATATGTTTCAAAATATATGTACACCCTACTCCAAAGAAGTAAGAGGTGCTGGAATTGCGCATATATTCATCGTCAGGGAATCAACATACGGAAGCAAGACAAATGCGAAATGATAAGGTAACGTACGAGTTATAATATTATATGGCTGAGTAAGTGATCGTTAGAAACAAGAATGCTGGTTTACATAGAGTTATTACAGGAGAAAGGCTGTAAATGCTATACTAAAAGGTTTAAATTAAATGATTAAAATGGGGGAAGGCAAAATGGATCACAGTAAAATTAGTAAACTAATATGAATTCTGTAGACAAGGTCAGAACAATACCGGCATTGTATTTTTTGTCACAGGCAAGTGAATTTTGGAAGAGGGGCCTTGCAAGTCTACCAGATAGCTAGAAAAGCATTGTAGAAAATGAAGGAGAATATATTTTATATTAAAAAAGAAATTTATCTTAATTTTGAAAAATAAAAAAAGTATTAAAAAAACCGCGATTTATTTATGGGTTGACTCAATATATATATACATATATGCATACATACATATACACACAATACACATACATACATATGCTAGCAGTAACCATGGAATTTCTATCATTATTTTGAAACTATAAGATTGCCGGAAGTTTTAGAGAGCGATGAAATACATAATTTTACTTGAAATTCTTTTTTTTTTTCTGCAGCATTTATTTTGTTGAGATCGTGTAAAAGTCCTTGTAGTAATACTGAAAGTGTAGTGTCTTAGGAGAAAACGTCTCTGAAAACAATATTCCTTTTCACAGAATTGTCACCTCTTCTACCTTGAGTGTTGTTTATCTTTCATTTTTATCATTTCGTCATGATGTAAATGCACTATAGAAAGTGCCACAAACAATAATCCTTGAGAAAAATACTGGTTTACGTCTCTCTGCCTTTCCATTGTGAGTGTGTTATTAAGACTATTGAAAATGTGTTGAAAAAATAATGTAGATAGCAAACGCTTTAGACAATGTTAACTATGATATGGAATTGTAAATATAAACTCTGTATTAATGTTATTCTGCAAAGGCATGACTACATTGAGAATGCATTAACAAATCTAAACACAGAGCAGTACACATTTATTTTCATATCCAAAAACAGTGCATATGGCCAGGCATGAACTCACAGTCTCCTAGTTAATGAAATACTGTAGTTTCCACACTCTGCTATGGAATCTAAATATATATATATATATATATATATATATATATATATATATATATATATATATATATATATATATATATATATATATATATATATATATATACATATATATATATGCATATATATATATCATCATCATCATCATCGTTTAACGTCCGCTTTCCATGCTGGTATGAGTTGGACGGTTTGACTGGGGACTGGTGAGCCAGATGGCTGCACCAGGCTCCAATCTGATCTGGCAGAGTTTCTACAGATGGATATATATATATAGGGTGTGATGAGTAAATTGTCACCTTTTCATATTTTTAATTTCACGCATGTGGATTGTTTGTTTTTGATTTTGTCGACTACACAGTATAGTAGGGTCAGTTGGGCACCACCTATGAGAAAAACAGCACCATGATACAATTCGTACTGCCAGAAATATGGTAACAACATGCTGTACTGCTTAGCATTCACACTGGAAGCTCCAATATGAACATTTCAGAGTGTTTGGGTGTCAATCTGAGGAGGACAGGGCAGCAAATTTGGAAAGAGTTGGATGAGTCTAATGATTACAAAGGTATGGCAGCTCGGAAAACTCACTCTGATTGTTCTGATAAGAAAAGAATTCCTGAATTTGCTGGTGAGATTCAGGCAATGATTGACAACAAACCCTCCAAGTCAATCAGGTCCATCACCAGGGACATGGGAGTGTCTGAGTTTCTTATCAGGCAGGTAGTGTATGAAGACATTCAGTATTCCTCATACAAGATGAGAAAGGGCCATTTTTTAATGTCAAGCCATCGAGGACAAGAGGAAAGATCATCCTACAAAGTTTTTGAACAAACTCAAGCATCCCTTCCAATCAAACATGCTTTGGTTTCTCTCAGGTGAGAAAAACTTCTGTCAGGATCAGATGGTGAACACAGAACAACCGTTGGCTTGCCTTGTCCCCAAAACATGTACCGAGAGAGATAAAAATCAAACATCCAGTCAACATCATGATGTTTCGAGTGATCACTAGTGATGGTGATGTTATGCTTCCATTTATCTTCCCACATGGCCTTAGACTCAACATGGAGGCCTACATCAAGTGCTTGGAGAAGGTAATGCTGTCCTGGGTCAAGAGGGTGGCTGCAGGAAGACCCTATGTCCGGCAACAGGACTCTGCATCATGCCACACAAGCAGGAGAACCCAGTCATAGCTGTCAGACAATTTCTGCAACCACATCACCCCTAACATCTGGCCACCTAACTCCCCAGACTGCAACCCCCTTCATTATTATGTGTGGAGTGCAGTTGAGTGAGAGACCAAGAAAACTCCTTGTAACACCAAAGATGAACTGAAGGAAAGGATTATGGCAGCATTCACCAACTCAAACAAGGAGCCCATCAAGAAGAGTTGCAAGAAATTCTGAAGTCATTTGGAGGCCATGGTTGAAGCCAATGGCGATTTTATTGAATAAATTTTCTCTTTAGTATTTCAAGATATTTTAATGCAATTTTGGTAAATATATCTGTTAAAATGAGATGTCAGTGTTATTTTCATTTTTGCATAATTTAGATGACAATATATTCACCACACGATGTATATATATATATTATATTATATTATATTATATATATATATTATACCATATTACCATATTACAAAAGAAATGACAAAGGATTAAGATATCTGGAGGTTTGCTGCACTCAAGAAGATCTGTCCTCCCTAGCAGAAGTGTTAATGCTGCTCCCCCTGCTGAAGAGGATTGGTCTGTAAGAGCCCTGTGCCGGTGCCATGCATAAAGCATCTGTGCTAGCGCCATGTATTAGTGCCCATGCTGATGTTATGTAAAAGTACTTGTATTGAAGCTACATAAAAAGCACCCAGCCATAGAAACCAAGCCAAATCAGACTGGGACCTGGTGCAACTCTCTTGCTTGCTAGCTCTCGTTAAACCATCCAATCCATGCCAATACTTTAACCCTTTAGCATTTAAACATACAGTATCAGGCCCTAATATTCTACTTGTTATATATTCAAAATGGCCAGATCTGGCCTCACACAATGTCATTCCTATGTACCCTACAATAAACAGATGATCACATCTTTGAAAAAATAAATGATCACATCTTTGAAATCCGGAAGCTATGAGATAATACATAGTTAATTCAAAACAATGTGAATGAATAAACATTACAGTTGACAGAATAATCTGAATGCTAAAGGGTTAATACAGTTAATATTCCTTTCGACATTGGCTGTCGAATAAATATGGTCAAAGGGGAAGTTTCAATGAGGTGTTGGGGGGGGGGGGTAATATTTTAAGAAAGAGGAACTAAATGTAGGGATTAGAGTAAAACTTGGAGAAGGCAGACATAATATCCATGACGAGACGAGGAAAGACAAGGGAATTGGTGGTGGTATCTGAGATGGCACAAAACAAGTTAGCTCAGGAGCAGAGAATGCTGTAGTAGTGGTAGGAATGGTAGAAAGAGTAAAGGTAGAAAGAGCAGATGTATGTGTTAGATTAAACATTAGATTTATACATCTGGTGTAAGAGTAACTCATGTTCTTGACATATTGTGTCTTCACAATAACATTCTTTTAGAAATGTTTGCTGCTAGAGGTTTCTAGCAAAAAGAGTTTCTAACAGAGGTCTGCTTCCAGATAACATTAAAGAGCCAAAACCACATATATTCTTTATTGGGAAACTGCTTCATCAACTGTCATGAAATTTTGTATTTTTTTCAGTTTTCATTTGGTCTGTGAACATTCATAATTGGAGATCTTATTTAGACCAATTATGACTACAAGTAGCTCACATGAGTCTATTGAGGATTATTGACCAAATTTCTCAGAGGAATTCTCATATAAATTAGAGTGACAGTCAAAAGTAAATACTGAATATTGTTTTCTTCTTTCCCAGTCTAGTAGCAGTGCCTATGTTTGAGAGCTGTGAGAGATTAAAAAAAAAAAAAAAAAAAAAGAGTTCATAAAAAAACTACTAGTTACTTTTCAGACACTATTTGCAGCCACACATATTGACTATCAATCAAGATACACAGGCAATGAACTCATTAAGAAATATAATTATGAAAGGATTAACAATGCAATCAAACAGACACAAAACACCTAAGACAAATTTAATGCAGTTTGGCTACATATTTTTTGATGCCTGAATTGTGAAATGTAAACAGATCTAAATATATACTATTATTATTTTTATGCACAGAAATAGGAAGGGCATCTGGCCTCAGAAAAATCCATCTGACCCATATGAGCATGGAAAAGTAGCTGTAAATGGTGGTGGTGATGATGATGATGATGATGAAGTCCAGTGTCCACAATTTCATTTTATTAACCATCCAATTTGTCTTCCTCCTCATAAGCATCTCACCCTTGTTGAGAGTCCTGCCTGCCACCACCACCACCACTGAACAAGGGCTCCTTGAGCACCAATTTTCCCTCATATCTTTTCCTTTACTTCTATATATTTTTCTTAAGAAGCCAACCTGGGAGCCAATAAACTTTTTAGAAATAGAAGCCAAAATATGATGGGATGATTACAGATGGAACACCTTTATTTCATAATAGGGTCAGCCTGCTCAGAGCCAATCAACTTGCTAGAAATAGTAGCCAAATTTTTCTAACAACATTGGATAATATAACTGAAGATATACTACATCTGAAAATAAGGAATAATGATTATGGATTGATCGGGGTCAGCCAAGAGCTAAACAACAATAAACGCATTTCTGAAACATATGCATAATTTTATAAGAAATTTTCTTATAAAATACTTTTGGCCAAATTTTATAAATACTATTGGTTAAATTTTGAAAGTACATGGTACAACAACCAGATAAGCCCTAGAGCAGTTAATGCCTTTCAAGAAGAAACAGAATATCAGAATTGTTCTTCTTTTTTCTCCAGGTGAATTTAGCTTCTTTAAGGAAGTAAATAAATCTACTTCAAAGAGACTTGGTTTTTGTATACAGTCTTTAAAATTAAGTAATCTAAAATCAGAATGATACCAAAAACTTGAAGCTAAAACATCAACAAAACACTATTTGCTGAATTGGATCAGTGAAAAATAGGAGTATAACAAGAAAAAAAAAAAATAATAACAATAATAATAAAGAACTTATTGCTTTGATGATAAGCACATCTAACATAGATCTGAAACAAATTCTTGTTTCAAACATTGTAGTTGGCAGAAGGAAATAGAATAAATGTGCACTTCAGTCTTTTTTTGCAGAAAGAAGGTTCTTCTTTTTCTTTTTTTAGGATGTATTTCAAAGAACAAAAGGATGGAAAAATATCTATTTCCAGATAACTTGAAACCTATTTTGTTATTCAATCTCTTTTCAACTTTTTATACCGGAGACTTTGTGGCACAACAGGGTAAGTGTAGTTTTCCTTGTAAAGGATTAACACTCACCTGTTGCATGAGTGCACATGTGTGTGTGTGTGTGTGTGTGTGTGTGTGTGTGTGTGTGTGTGTGTGTGTGTGTGTGTGTGTGCATGCACGCACATGAAAGTGTTTGTGTATGTATATGGATGTGTATAATCAGCCTGGGGAAAGATTGTATTATCTAAACTGCTTACTGTTCAACAGTGATAAAAAAAAAAAAGGAGCTATATAATAAATTACCTGAATGCATACATGTACATATATATATGTAAATATGTGAATAAATATATATATATATATATATATATATATATATATATATGTGTGTGTGTGTGTATATATATGCAAATATGTTAATATATATATATATATATATATATATATATATATATACACACACATACACACATACACACACACACACATATATATACATGTACAGATATACATATATATGCACACACACACATACATATATGTATGTATGTATGTATCTATGTATACATCACAAGAAAACACATGAGCCAGCAATTTACAGTAGATGTTATCATTTCTCTGTTAATAATACGGTAGGTGCCATCACTACATAAAAGATGTGTTAGAGGCAATGATACAGAAGAAATTTTATGAATATCATAGAGAACTTCAGCTATTATGTGCAAACCAGTTAGAGAAACCAATATTGGTTGACATGAACTACCGGAATAAAACAACTACTTTTATCGTGACAGACGATCAGTCTCTCATTCTAATTAACAACTATCAGACTAAAAAGAAAAAGAAAAACTAACCAAAACAAAATCAAAATAAACAAACAAACAGAATAACAATAGTTTGCATTCTTTGAATTGAACTATCCAAATAGTTTAAGGGGGCGATTTACTGAGTGTTCGCAAAATCAATCTTTCAATGTCAAATGGTATTCTGAAGAATTATGATGCCTGCTGTTCCATTGTTAATTACAATTAAACTGTTCTATTCCACATGAGTTATAGATATATCTGCTCATATATACATATATTTGTACCAGGGGGTACTGGAAAGTTCCTGGCTTTGAGGGTGTCACAAAAAGCCTGATTGGAGGTCCAACATTCCGAGTTCTCTTACAGGGCTTAGAAAAACTGAAGGACCACTGCAATAAGTGTGCAAATCTGAGAGGGAAATATATTGATTAAAATCATAATTAACTGATCTTCCTGTATTTTCTTTTACCCAAAACCAGGATCTTTTCAGCACCAACTTGTATGTGTGTGTATGAGTATGCATGCGTATTTATGTGTTATTTCTTTACTACCCACAAGGGGCTACACACAGAGGGGACAAACAAGGACAGACAAACGGATTAAGTCGATTATACCGACCCCAGTGCGTAACTGGAACTTATTTGATCGACCCCGAAAGGATGAAAGGCAAAGTCGACCTCGGTGGAATTTGAACTCAGAACGTAGCGGTAGACGAAATACCGCTAAGCATTTCGACCGGTGTGCTAACGGTTCTGCCAGTTCGCCGCCTATTTATGCGTATTTATGTGTGCCTTGCCTTGGGTCCTACAGCTAATTGCCCTTCCTAATGCCAACCACTTTACAAAGTGTACTGGGAGCTTTTTACATGACACTAACAGGAGGAGCAGCATTAGCACTTCTGTTGTGGAGGATGGGTCTTCTTGAGATACTGAAGAAATTATGCCTCAACAAAGTGAACATTAAAATGATGATCATGATGAATATTTCTGTTGAAATACAGTCTATACTTCAATTTTAATTTTGACAATAGTAAAGAATTTATAGAAATAACTTTGTTGTTATCAAACGGGTATTTGGAACACAAATCAACATGAAATTTTGATGGAAGATTTTAATACAATTTCGTTTTTATATTTGGTTTGCAAGATTCTTTATGTGAATTCATGTGTTGAAGCATATTTTATTGTGTCTGAGGAGAGTTATTTACTTTTAGTTTGCAAGATTCTTTCTATAAAACAGGGAGATTACCCAAGGTGCCACACGGACTAAACTGGGAACTAAGTAGCCAGGAAATTTACAATTTTATTTCAAAATTCTTTTATTTTGAAACCCTAAAATTATGTAAGTCCTTGCAAGTATGGAAGAGGAAAGTTATCAATACGTCCAGTAATCCTCATGACAATGATAGGAGAACATCAGAGAATTTTATTATTAAGCAATGTCAAGAGAGGTTCAACTTTTCATAAGCTATTCTTTTCTGAGTTATTCCCCTTGAAATGCTTGACAGATCTGAGTTGTTGAAGTGAAATGGATTAACCAGGAATCAAGATTAAGTCATAGATCTAACATCGTGGAAGATACTCCATACTCTTTGCAATCATGCATCAATGAAATGAAAATTATTTCATATCGATTAGTTACAGATGAAATGGGAAATAAAATTCAATAATAAAGTATTTAATCTACTTTCAGAGTTTTGTGTCCTTCATATGACAGATGCGTTAAGTGTTAAGGATAATAAATTAACGAGGTTCCAAAAGTTTAATCAAACTAATCTGTTAATTTCAGGATGAACCAATTACAAAGCAATTATGCCTCTCTAGCACTTGATGATTATAACGCAATTAAACCTCAACTGGAAATAAAAATTGAATTCAACATGTCAACTTGAAATCTCAATAGTTTATAACAAGTATCTAGTTATGAATTGATCTCTTGGAATAACCAATACCCTTAAGAGAAAAAAAATGGAAAGATAGGGCAGAACAAGTTCTTATCACTTCCTTATTGTTTTCTTAGTGAAACAAAGACATTAGGAGAATATAAACAGCGGTGATCATCACATTAGTATCGATATATAATCTGTACATGATGACACATATACACATATATTATCTGTATACATCATCTATATATAAACATGCATATTTTATGATTCTACTTAAGCATAACAATACTAAAACCAGTGGTTAGAACTCAATATATTTATGCTTTTATGCTTTGCAGTAAACTCATAAGATCAGTTTACAGGGCAATATCAATTAATGAATGACATAAGAACAGGAGTTGTGTGTGCACATGTGTGTATGTATGTGTATGTGTGTGTGTGAGAGCGAGAGAGAGAGAGAGAGATAGACATATAGATAGATAGATAGAGAGGGATAGAGAGAGAGTATGTTTGCATATATATATTTATTCTTCCATTTTACATATTTGTATTCATGTCTCTCGATCGGGTTGTTTCATCCTCATAATCAAATCAAACATTATTATAATATGTATGATTCTACATGTTCTCAACTCTGTATTTAAATGGTTTCCTCAATGAAGATACACTATATTTAAACAGCTCTAAGGAAACTATAAAATATTGCACGAACAATCAGCTGCCAAAAGTGCATGCTTACTTACAGCAGAAATACCTATCTATCTCTCTCTCTCTCTCTCTCTATCTCTGTATATATCATCATCATCATCATTTAACGTCCGCTTTCCATGCTAGCATGGGTTGGATGATTTGACTGAGGACTGGCAAGCTAGAAGGCTGCACCAGGCTCCAATCTGATCTGGCAGAGTTTCTACAGCTGGATGCCCTTCCTAACGCCAACCACTCCGAGAGTGTAGGGGGTGCTTTATATACATATATATATATATATATATATATATATATATATATGTATATTTATTTATTTATTTATTTATTTATTAATGTTTAGCAGAAGCAACAGAGTGACTCAGCCCTTAAGTCACTATGTCGCTTCCACTAAATATAAATAAAAATATACATATACTTATATTTTGAGTTCTATTTTTCCTGTTTGCATCACTATATATATATATATATATATATATATATATATATATATATATATACACACACACACATACACACATACATACATACATATATATATGTATGTATGAATGTATATTGTGTATGGGTGCAATTGTGATTTTTATTATATTAAGTGAAGAGATATCTGAGTGGATGTTGAACAGTGCACATGTGACATGCAAACCAAGAAAAGATTTTGAACAAAATATTTAGGGAACAAACATTAAGTATCAGAAATGAAATTAAGTAAGATGAGATGCTGCAGATCATTTACACTGCAAACTATTCTGGTAAAGAAAAGGATAAGAAATGGGTGAAATGGGTGATTAAATAACAATACTGAGAACAACAATGGAAATGAAGATGACTATTGTGATGAACTTTATTAGGAAATGTTTGCTGTAATTGAACTAATTCTTTGAACTATTTCTGTAAATATTTTTTATCATTTCTGTATCGTTAGGAAAAACAGGCTGCAACAGTACTGATTAACAGAGATTTTGTTTGTAGAAAACTGTGAGCTATGTTTGAATGGATGTATTTAACAGTTAGCCAGTCATTGAAGTGCCAATATTTCACCAGTGTGAGGTGGAGAGGAAGAGGAAAAAAGAATGAGAGAGAGTGAGAGATTATTGATTGAAAACAAGTGAAAAGATCATACATCAAATTACAAGTGCTTTATGAAAGTACATTTTCATGAAGCTGTCTTGCTTGCTTTTCTTCTGATTTCTTTTACAATACAAGTTGTGCTTAAAACTGTCATATTACAAAGACATTTCCTGACTTCCCTTTGCAAGAATTTAGAATCGGAATTCAGCCATTGCGGCAGTTATGTGATTGTCAATGCAGTTGCATGTGATGGGTGTGAGCCAAGGAAAGTGATTGATGCTAAATGTTTTAAGAATGGGAATGACCATGCATAAATCTATGAATGCCTTGCAGCTCTGGATATACACATGTGTGTGGGTGTGTGTGTGTGTGTTGTATTTTGATGGCTTGCCTTTTTTTGTTCTATACAATATCTTTGTGATATAAAATTACTTTACAGCAAAGTAACAAAGTAACATATCTATAAAGACCAGTAATAAAGTTATTTCTATCATAGCAATAATTCTGATTGGTCAAATAAGAAATGGAAATTAAGAAACAAAACAAAAAAATTGAAGAAGAAAATGAAGAAAAGAATGACAATGTCTAAACATTAATGTGAATTCTGATTCCGAATAGCTTTGTTCCTTTTACTAATGTTATTCTTGGCATTCTCGGTTTCTAACCCATGAAATGTGATAAATATAAATCAAATTATTCTATGATGTTCCTGAAACATTAAATTATTTGAAGAACATCATATTCAATAGAAACTGTGCAAGATTTGCATGCTGCTTAGCTGACTGATGTTGAAAAAAGGTCATCAAATTCAATAAACACAAATCGTTGTGGTGCACACAAAAATTAATTCACTATTTCTTAGACTGGAAGCTTAAAATCAATTTTATGTCAAAAATCATTTGCAACTCAGAATATTTCTCTGCTAAAATTAGTTTTTCTTGTAATGTTACTTGCAGAATTATGTGTTGGTATCTAAGGAAAATAGGAATTATTTTGAAAATATCTTGACCCTTACCCCTGGCTATATTCCTCTACATTTTTATTCTTTTGCTTGTTTCAGGTACTGAACTGTGGCCATGCTTGGGGCTACATTTTTGAAGACTTTAGTTGAACAAATCATACCCTAGAGCAAATATGTTTTTAAGTCTCACAATTATTCCATCTAACTAATTTGCCAAAAGGCTAAGCTATGGAGTATGTAAGCAAACATACACCAGTTGTCAAGTGGTGTGGGGATTGAAACAAAGACACATATATGAATACATATATGTATGTGTGTGTGTGAGTATGTGAAGTATATAATGATGATAATATATATATATATATATATATATATATATATATATATATATATATATATATATATATATATATAAAATAAGTGCAGGCAAGGCTATGCAGTAAGAAGTTTGCTTCCCAACCACATGGCTCTGGGCTCAGTGTCACCTTGGCTAAGTGTTTTCTACTACAGCTTAAGGTCAGCAAAAGCCTTGAGTGGATTTGGAAGATAGAAACTATATTTAGGAGAGGCTAAAATGAGATTGTGGAAATAGATTTGGTTGTGAGATTAATTAGCCTACAAGAAGAATAGAAGAAGAAGGATGATGATGATGACGTTGATAATGTTGATGATGATGATGATGATGAAAACAGTGAGGAGAATGGTAATTATGATGATAGCAACAATGACTGGAGGATATGATAAAAAAAATTTCAAAAATATAAGAAATAAAAAAAATTAGTATTGCACTTTTCCTAATTCAATTTTTCTTATCTTTTTCTGCACTACATTTCTTTAGATTGAAAGATTTTTGAAACTAAATCTGAAATTTAAATTAAACCATTTCCATGAACTCCAAGAGGAGAGAAAGAATTTTAAAATAGCCCTCAATATATTCATTTGTCATCATTGATGTTGTCAGAGTATGGAATCAGGAGAAGATGACTGGAAAGTTGATAATCTTTATTGTTATTACAGCCTCTCGTTTCCTTTCACATGTATGCTAACTTTTATCTTTTACTAGTTTCAGTCACTGGATTGTGGCCATGCTGGAGCACTGTATTGAAGAATTTTAGTCAAACAAATCAGCCCGAGAATTCATTTTTGCTTTCAAGTCTGGTACTCATTCTATCAGTTATTTTTGCCAAACTGCTAAGTTACAGGGATGTAAACAAACCAACAATGGTTGCCAAAAGATGAAGGAAACAAAAACCACACAGAGATTTTACATATATATATATATATATATATATATATATATATATATGAGGACTGAGATATATGGTGCATTACTGTATTTGAGAAGACCTGCTCACCGCAACAGAGTTGAGATCCCAAAGCCAAGGTGCCACTTAAAATGCACCTGTGATGGTGTCACATAAAAAGCACCCAGTACACTCTGTGGAGTGGTTGGCATTAGGAAAGGCATCCAACCATAGAAACCAAGCCAAACAGACTATAGAACCTGGTGCAGCCCCAGGCCTTGCCAATCAGCTCCTGTCAAGCTGTCCAACCCATGCAAGCAAAGGACGTGGATATTAAGTGATGATGATGATGATGTATATATACATATATGATAAGTTTCCTTACAGTTTCCGTTTTGAAAATTTTTTCACTAGGCACAATTCTACTCTTAATAGAAGACACTTACCCAGGGTGCCCCACAGTCCCACAGTGAGACTGAACCCGAAACCATGTGATTGTGAAGCACATCTCTCAACCACACAACCAGTTTTATTTTGGGGAGTGGGAGTGGGATAGGGGCCAGTAGTCTTACATTTTCAATATATCAGCAGTTACTTAATTTACCTAAATCTGAAAAATTATCTTTCAAAGCTCTGTTTTTATAATAACTATATATTAGTTAAAACAACTTTAAAAAATTTTTTTTCTTTTAATGAGAAAATCAATTAAAAGATCAAATAAAATAGATAAATCCAAAATTTACGCCTGCTATTGAAAATATTTTTAATCTCACACCAAAAGGAGATTTCATACTAAAAAGGATATCGTTTCATTGAGAGAGGATATCTGATATTAGAAATGAGAGTAGCAGTGATATAGGAAGGATGAAGAGGAGAGTGAGAGAGGAAACAGAAGAGGAAAGAAGAAGAAAGAGAAGGAGAAATGAGGAAGAGAAGGAAAGGAGGAGGAGAAGATGTGTTCTCAGACATTGTAGATCTTCCTAGCTTGATGAAAATGATGTAATTAATGTTTTAAATTCAGCAGCTTAATACGTGCAGATTAGGGAGAGCTTATGGAATGTAACTCTAAAGAGAGGGGGGGGGCAGAGAAGGAGAGCAGAAAGGGAGATAGAACTGGATGAAGAACTTAGTGTTGGATTTCTAAAGATAAATTCAGAAGGGAGTTTGGTGCTGTGAGATGGGCCTGGGTTAGCCCTCAAATATCTCATCCCTATTGAGGAATACTCATTGTTAAAATGTTTTTGATTTTCTTTTTTCCATTACATCTGTTTACATGTGAAACCCTCCCAAATCCTCATAATAACATACATGCACACACATATACACACAAACTCAATGGTTTCTCCTGTATTGTCCTTAATGAGGTCAATAAAGAAATCATCATCATCATTAAGGCAGTGATCTGGCAGAATTGTTAGCATGCTGGGCAAAATGCTTAGTAACGGATTATTAAGGCTCCAAGATTGTAGCCAAGAAGGTAGTTATGGAGCCATTGCAGATTTCCAATATAGTGGATATATAATTGTTAAAGAGGACGACAAATGTTAAAGCAGTTGAACTGTGAACTTTTATGCTTCTTTTTTCTTCTCTCTCTTCATCTCCTTATTCCTTTACTCCTGTCCCCTTTGTCATCATTTCATTAATCTATGCCCTTCTCATTTTCCCTATTTGTCTGTGATGACATAAAATCCTATACTCTGGGATATCCCAGAAACAGCTGTAAGACTTTGAGTTTTTTCCAATAATAATAATAATGTATATGACTTGAGATGTTTGCCTTGCCTTAACTTTTCTTGTCCTCTTTAATAATTATGTGTGTGTGTGTATGTGTGTGTGTACACACGCACACTAAGGTTCAATAGATTTCAATCATATAAACATCGCATCAAAAAATTTCATGAAAGGTGATTTTATAATCAAATCTTATTAATATGAGACTCTGTTAATACAACTTATTATGTCGGTCTGTATCACACTGTTAACTTTGTATTAAATTTATCAAACAACTTGTAATGAAATTATAGTATTTTCCAGTGACACAATACCAAACACTCATGTTCAAAGAGGTGTTTCATTTGAACATGAATACTCAGTTTTCAGCATGATATTTATAATTAAAATCAATATTCGCTTGTAAAAAAAAAAAAAATGATTTTTTGCTACAAATAACTGAAATTTGGTTTTCATTTACATACTAAGAAAAACAGTCATCACAACTTCCTATCTCCTCCCATGTGAGTCTTAGAGATGATATCAGAACAGAACATTTTTTTTATTAATTTGGTTTTTATTAAAAATTAAAATGATATCTTGTAATTAGAGACACAAAGCTAGTTTTGTAAAGATGACGTTTTAGGCAATTGACTGTGCAGCAGTAGAATAATGTTATGTATTATATTGTCAATCTATTGTCAATGATGGGGTGAAGTGGGGTGAGGGGGTCATCATTGATAACTTTGAAATTAACCCTTTTGTTACCATGTTTCAGTTAAAATGTACTGCCATTCTTTTGATAATTTTTTAGAATATTGAAGAATTTAATAAAATAATTTCATATTTACATTTATGTACTTGTTTTGTAAGATTCTTGATGTGAACATTTATGTTGAAACAGATATTGTTATACTTGAGATGGTAATTTTTTTTGGGTGGAGGTGCCAATTAAACACATACACTACTTATTCCATCTTCACTTTAGTTTTTAGAATGGAACAAACCAGACAAGAAGAGACATATAGGATAGAAAGTCACTGATGAGGTCACAGAACGTGTGACAAAAGAACTTTGACAGACAAATAAACTAAAGATAATATAAATAAAAACCAAAGTAAAGATTTTAAAAAATAGTGTATGTGTTTAATTGGCAAAAAAAAAAAAGGACCATCCCCAAATATAACAATAACCTTGTCATTATTTTGGTATCAAAAGGGTCAATACAAAAATAGTGAGAGGCTAATGTAGATATTAAAAAGCACCAACTGCTGTTCTGATAACCTTTCTTTACCTTTTAACTTTTTTTGATACCAGCCCATCTGAGACTACCCCAATCGCTATGATATAAACTTCCTATTTCAAATTTTTAGCATTCAAGCCATATCTGTCCCAAATATTCTACCAGTTTTGTGTTCAAATTAACTAGATCAGGCCTCTCACACCTACCCCACAATGTCGTTATAGAAATAAACAACCACATCATCAAAATCTCAAAGCTACAAGATAACGTATGATTAATTCAAAACAATTTGGATAAATAAGCATTACTTCTGACAGAGTAATCAGAATGCTAGAGGGTTAGAGTGATCTAAATTGAAATTTTCTGTAAAAATTACATGTTAATTTTATGTTTCAAACACCAGCTTACTAATGACAGTTGTTTTACTAAGAAAAAGAATGCCAGATACTGATTCTTTCTTGTAAAAGGTGATAAAAAGTTCAAAGATCATGATCCCAAGGTTCAAATGCTACCTAGATATATTAACCTTTTTTTTTTTTTTTGTCCTGAGACAGATAAAATAAATACTTGACCATTTATTTAAGAGGAGCAACATGTTAGATTGTGTGGAACTGACAAGATAATTCAAGCTGAAGTTCACAGCTTCAGTCTGAAATCCTATTAGTCTTTGAAAGCCAACCTGTGATAAACTATTCTATTTAATGCAAGATTGTCAACCCTCATAACTTTTCAGAAATTGAGAATTGCTCCTCTGAAAACACTTAGATTATTGACAAAATAGGGTTAAAAGATTGATTGAAACATTAGACAATTTGACTCTTACATTCTGCAGACTCATGGAGACATTCTATGACCAAGTTATCAGTTTTGGAAGTTAAGTAAACATTACAAAGCAACACTTGCTTTTTTATTAAATCCTTACATGAAAAGCAATCTTTTATCTGTGCCTAAACTATTCAAACAAGTTAAAAGTGTATGAAACACATCATAATTAGAAACAAACAATAAATAAATAAATTAGATAAATTATTGTATTTTCGAACAATCACTTCAATTATTAACAATTAAAGTGCATCTTTAGTTTTGAATTTCAACAATGGATTCACAGTCATCTGCACATAACTGTTTATATTATGATTATAATGTACATGAATACACACATACACAAATGCATATGTACAAATACACATACCCATATATAGACACATGCATGTATAACACATGCTGGTTTAACATTATATCTGTATTATTGATTAATCTATATCAAAGGTGTATACTTTAACCTTAATCTTCTTTTACTTGCTTCATTTGTTGGATTACAGCTACATTGGAGCACCGCCTTGGAGGGTTTATCTGAATGCATCATTCCCAGAACGTATTGTTAATTTTGGTACTTACTCTATTGGTCACTTAAACCAAGCTACTAAGTTACAGAGATATAAACAAACCAACACTGGTTGTCAAATAGTGCAGGGGAGGGGAACACAAGCACAAAAATACACACACACACACACACACACACAAACACATATATCTATACGATAGTCTTCCACACTTTCTATTTTCCAAATTCACTCACAAGGCATTGGTCAGCCTGGTGCTATAGTAAAAGACACTTGCCCAAAGTACTATGCAGTGGGACTGAACTACAAATGTTACTGTGAAGCAAGTTTCTTATCTACATACACAACCATACCTGTGCCTAAAAAAAATGAAAAAATAAAAAGGTAGCTGTGTGGTAAGAAGCTTGTTTCACAACCACATGGTGCCAGGTTCAATCCCACTGCATGGCACCTTGAGTAAATGTCTTCTAATATAGCTTCAGGCTGACCAAAGCATTGTGAGTGGATTTGGTAGATGGAAACTGAAAGAAACTCATCGTATATATATATGTATATATCTATGTGTGCATGTCTTTGTGTCAGTGTTTGTCCCATCACCACTGCTTGACAACTGCTGTTGCTGTGTTTATATCCCCGTAACTTAACAGTTTGGCAAAAGAGACCGATAGAATAAGTACCAGGCTAAGAAAAAAATAATATTGGTCAATACATTTGACAGTAAATTCTTCAAGGTGGCGCCCCAACACAGCCTGAGCCTAATGATTGAAACAAAAAAGATAAAAGAAAGACCTATGACCAAAGACATTCCACCCATGACCATCCAATTTTTCCCCCAGAAACTGTGCCTGAGCATACTCAGCACAACATCCAATGAGAACTTGTGTCTTTCTCTATCTTTTTTTATAAAGATGGTTGAATAGTAATTTGAGTGAGATTTGATTGCTATTTCTAGGAAATTGATCGACCACACAGAGGCCACCTCGGTGGCCTGTATTATTGTTGTTGTCTTTGTCTTCATATTCCACTTCTAAACATTCAGACACCAGCATGTTGGTTTCCACAAATAACGTTTGCCAATGTCAGCTGTTTTGATTCTACTTCTACTTGAAGGCAACAGAACATTCATGCTCACCACCACCACCACCATCACAATTGGCAGTGGTATCATCAACATCAACATCATCATCATTGCTATCATCATGGATATCATTTTAACATTTTTTTTTTTTTGCTTTTTGTCATAGATAAGTAAATCAAGGGGCATACTATCACTCAGCACAGAGTGGCAAAAGATTCTGTATCTTCACATCCTCCTGTGTCTTCTTTTTGCCTTGAGCTGTAGGTTGCTCTCTTATAGAAACGTTTCTACATTTTGGCTTAACCTTTCTAGAAATATCAACTAAATCTGCAAATAAACACAACACACACATACAGAGGCCAACAGATAGATAGATAGATAGATAGATAGATAGATAGATAGATAGATAGATAGATAGATAGATAGATAGAGAGGAGAGAGAGAGAAAGACAGATGAAAAGACAGATAGACAAATAGATAAAAAGACCAATAGATTTTTATTATAAATATTCTTATATTTTTATGGTTATGAATTTGTGTTACAAGATTCCTGATGTAAAGTCGTGTGTTGAAACAGATATTATTGTATTTCAGAATGGTCATTTTTCTTTTCTTTTTTTTTTTGCCAAATAAACACAAGCACTATATATTTGTTCCTCACTCATTTATTACTGTTTATTGACCTTGAATTCTGCTGTGCATGTGCACTAAGTTTCAACATTCTAGCTCACTTCTGCTATCCACAGCAGTGCTTGAAAGGAAGGTGTGTAGCATGTGATTGTCACATTGATCGTGACAGAGAAAGTTGAAATGGTGATATCTGCTCAGAGGCCTATGCAAAGTTGCAGAAAGTGTATGGAGAGGAGTGTATGTGCCATGTACGTGTGGTTCAGACATTTCCAAGACAGCTGAAAAAAAGTTGATATTGACAAACGTTCTGGGAGACCCACAACTAGTAGAACTGAGAAAAACATCACAGATGTGCATGCAGCTGTGAGGAGAAATCATTGAATCACCATCCGTAAGTTATCAGAGGATGTACAGACTAATTACAGTTCAGTTCAGTTCATTATCACTGAAGATTTGGGTATGAGATGCGTGTATGTCAAGTTTATGCCAAAACTGCTTTCAGCTGACCAGAAAGACACTCAGGTTTCAGTTGCACAAGATGATCTTGATTGTGTCAAGAACGATGAAAACTTTTTGAAAACTTTGTGTAGGCCTCTGAGCAGGTATTACCAAGCTCTGTCATGGTCAAAGTGATGATCACACACTACACACGTTCCTTTGAAGCACTGCTGTAAACAGCAGAATTGAGCTAGAACATTGAAACTTACACAGCAGATTCAAGGATACACAGATACACAGCAGATTCAAGGACAATCTGTGCCAAGCAGCTTCACTCTCTGTGCTTTAGCATCGTTACTGTGGCAACATTCTGGATACTTACTAATGAGACTGCATATATATATATATTTATATATATATATATGTAGACAATTAGATATAGAGAAACTAGATATATGCTACCAAAATATTTGGTGAGGTATCACCAGGAAAATATTAGGTAGAATATCACCTGAAGAAATGGTGGTTTGTAATAATATGAACTTAGAACTTACATAATGTTACTCATTAAGTTGTGCAACTATACTTGATTTTGGAATGACCATGCTATTAAATTGTGTACAGATGCCCTGAAATATCCATTCATTTTATTCTTATTTACTATATATATATATAGGAAATTGTAGGTACACTGGGTATGTATGTATGTGGGGTGTCTAAGTTCTATAGTTTCTTTCAGTGAAGTGCCATCAGTCAATGACCTTTAGTTTTTACAGATACTAAATGTAAGAACTGTTGTTATGCCAATGCAATTTCTTTTGTAGTAAACAGCGGGAGTGGTATGATTAAAGAAAAAGACAAATGACCAAGTTTTAACATACACAACAGTCTGTATAAAGTTCATTCCAGTCAACAACTGGAATATTGCAGGTTTCTTTTTGGTTTTTGAATTTTGAAGCAAAGAGCATGAAGAATGAGCTGAATCATAATTCTTTTTTCTTTTCATTCTGGTCATCTCTGTAGGATTAAGAAAGTCAGTGTGCATATTTTGATTGAGAAAACATACAAATATGTAGGAGCATGTAACATATGCACACTAACTTTCATGCAGTGATGCCTTGAAATATTGATTCATTTTCTTATTCACTAAATTATGTGAGTGTGTATAAATATACATATATGTATGTGTGTATGTATATATATATATATATATATCAAAATAAGCAACACGGATTTTAAAGATGATTGCAGTACGCACGTTTCATGCTACTCCATTTATTTAAGTAATGCGAGCATTACATTAAATGCTGGCTTCATTCCTTGCGAGCTTACGTATGTCCTCAGGAGTTACAGCCCATGTTTCACTGCCATGTAGCATGGCTGTTCGTATATATATATATATATATATATATATATATATATATATATATATATATATATATAGATATATATATAAGAGAGAAATTGTTGTAAGTTCACTGGGTATGTAGGAGATATACTGAATGATTTGCAATCAAGGATGAAAATCTTAGTCATCTTGTTCATTTCCATTGTTCTCAGATTGGTCACTTAACATCAATCATCTCAAGTTAAACAGAAGTGGCATCTAGATAAGCCTATTTAAATCTAAGTTCAGCGACCTAATTCAGCTTTAACACAGGTATATATTCTGGATACTTGTAAAAAAACAGTTCCTTCTATGACTTTCAAACAGTTTATTTCTGTCACCTATAGTAGCAGCTTTGCTGAGACTTAGTTTTCACACACACACACACACACACACACACACACACACACACACACACACACACACACACACACACACTTCTTTCGAGCAAGCCTTGCAGCCTTTGCACCCTTTACCTCCTTCCTTCCACTCACTTAGTGGTGAAGCATAGTCATTCACAGTACAAACTTTTGTGTTGTTTTCCCAATTTGACTTGGTTGTCATAGTACAACTTAATACAACTCAACATATGAAGACTATCTTTCATTAATTCATTTCAATACATCCAGAAATTATTAACTTGTGACATATCACTTGTGATGTCTTACTTGTCAAATCTAACTAGTCACAAATATAAGGAAATTATCACACCAGAACTGTGGTATATGATCATTTCCAGATCTCAGATGGAGAAAATATACATGTGAGTCGCTGAAATGGACGAAACTATAACTTTTGATACCACAAAATGTTCTCAAAACACAAGAAACGAGAAGAGAAAAGGTAAAATATGAAAATTACAAATTATAAAATTCAGAGGAATAGGAATGGTTGTGTGGTAAGAAGTCACACCATTCCAGGTTCAGTTCCATTGACTGGTTACACACTTGATTTTCAAATGAGTATAGTATATGGAGATATGAACACAATATGGAAGACCAACATTAAATGATGATGATATATGTACATATATATATATGTATGTGCATGCATGCATGTGCATGTGTGTTACTGTTTCTTTGTCTTGATATTGCATGAAAACATGTCTGGTTATAGGGAAATATTAACCTGCTTGGAGACAGGTGAGGGTTGGTGACAGGAAGGGCATCCCAACCAAAGAAAATCTTCCTCAAATTCCATTTAACCCATTTTGGTATGGAAAAGTGGACATTAAATGATGATGATTTTGATGATGAAAGATTATATTCTGGTAAAGATTATATTTGATAACCAAAAAACAAAAAGTCCAAATAATGACAACGAAGAAAATCTTTTGATAATTTCTAAATGCCTGCAGTAATGAAAAGCTACCATAATTTCTATGAACAGTATATAGTTGATGAGCAAGCTGTAGTAATTAGTTATGGATTGAAAGTTAATATAACTTAATATTATATATATATATATATATATATATATAATGTTATATTCTATATCATTTATATTAAATGTGTATACATATTATGTATATATGTTATATATATTTATGTCTATATATATGTGTGTGTGTGTGTGTGTGCACGCGTGTGTGTGTATACATATACATATATATAGACACAAATATACAGACACACACACACACACACACACACACACACAGTGAAAATGCTCTCTGTACATACGTTATGTAATAAAATCCAAGAGTTGCATAATTTTACATTTTTATGTGTTGGAATAGTTGTTAGCCCATGTCTTATGCAATTAAACCTAGTCAGATGTACTCAAATTTTAATATTCTTCGTTTGTAACTTATTAAAATTACATGTTATGCCTCTAGTTGATGTATGATGTACAAATAAATTTGATTAATTTTCTATTACAGGAAGTGTGTTATGACTGTTCATATTATTAGTGTGTATGTGTGTGTGTGTGTGTGTGCGTGCGCATATGTGTACACACACACATATACATACATTGTATATATGCATATATATATATATACACACATACACAAATATATATAGACTTATAATATATATGTGTGTGTAGAGATGGCGGCGTGGGTTCTCACCCCGGCATCCGAAACTCGGAGTTTTATCATGGCTACCGAATAAGTGTCACATATTTTTACAGATATATATATATATATATATATATATATATATATATGTTCATATTCATATGTGTGTGTATTGCGTGTATATATATATATATATACACACACATGCATACCCATCTTCCCCCACACAAACACAAACATGCATACCTGAACAAACATACAATGGGCTTCTCACAGATTTTTGTCTAGCAAATTTCTTCACACAGGATAGGGTGAATTGAACTCTCGTCAAAGACACTTACTCAAGACTGCAGTAGAAGTGAACTTGAAATGTGGATGGAAAATAAACTTGTTAATCATAAAACTATATGTTTGTACATATGTATATATGTATTTATATATACATACATATATATATATCATCATCATCATCATCATCATTTAACGTCCGCTTTCCATGCTTGCATGGGTTGGACGATTTGAGTGGGGACTGGCAAACCAGATGGCTACACCAGACTCCAATCTGATCTGGCAGAGTTTCTACAGCGGATGCCCTTCCTAATGCCAACCACTCCGAGAGTGTATTGGGTGCTTTTTACATGCCACGGGCACGAGGGCCAGTCCGGTAGTACTGACAACGGCCACGCTCAAATGGTGTTTTTTTAAGTGCCACCTGCACAGGAGTCAGTCCAATGTTTTGTTCACATGTCACCGGCACGAGTATATATATATATATATACACACATACATACATATAAATATATATATACATTGCCGAATTAATACGACCATAAAAGAATGACCAGATAAGTCTTCCTCTGTTTTCTAGCCAGGCTTCCACTTACTACTTATTTTTGCCTTTGATCTTACATACATTACACACTGCTTATTTCCATGTTTTCAGTTGTATTTCCTCGCACAGTCACTTAAAGCTATAACTTTGTCTTAGAATTAGCTGGCCGAATTTCTACCATTCTGTATTGACTGTGTGCAGACGATAGAAATCCCTAAACACCTCGTATTTCCATGTTTTCAGTTGTATTTCCTCACACAGTATATATATTCTCCTCCCCTTCGATTAACTCCTGCCCAGCGCCAGTTTGGTGCACCCGACCTCCCAACCCTCCACCAGTACCGGAAGTTCCTATTTTGTACTCCAGTACCGGAAGTTCCTATCTTCTACACCAGTACCGGAGGTTCCTATCTTCCTCACCAGTACCATGACTGTCCCCCATGAACACTTCTAAAGATTTCCCACCCCCACTTTGGGTTTATCCCCCTATGTAAGGTAGAGATCATATGGTGCATAATACGATAGTATAGTGGATGCTGGCTGAAAGGAATGCTGCTGATTGTCATGTTCTCTGCAAAATGCGAGCTTTCTTTTCAGGTATTTGACGCTGTCGTTCCCCGCCCCAAGGTCTCATGGGTCCATACCCCCCACACCCTCAGGGTTGGCACTCTTAACGTCGGCACACTGAAAGGTAGATCTGGTGAGATTGTTGAGATGCTTGAACGGAGACGTGTCGATATCTGCTGCCTCCAAGAAGTAAGGTGGAGAGGTTGTTCCGCTAGGCTCCTCACAGGCAAAGAACACAGGTATAAGATTTTCTGGGCAGGAAACACAGACGGGGTCGGGGGTGTGGGTATACTTCTTGCAGAGAAATGGGTGGATAAGGTAATCGAGGTGGTTAGAGTATGCGATAGAATACTTAAGATTAGATTAGTCTTACACCATGGTTTAGCAACCATTATCTCGGCCTATGCCCCTCAGCCCGGGCTACCCGACGGACAGAAAGACCAATTTTATGACACACTTCTGCAGACTACCTCATCGACGAATGACAGGGACCTTCTGGGCTGGCTCTTGTGCGGATGACACATGAGGTTTTTCGAGCAAGATCATTGCCGGTGCCCCTGGACTGGCTCATGTGTGGGCGACACATGAAATCTTTCAAGCGCCATCGTTGCCAGTGCCCCTGGACTGGCTCATGTGCGGGCGACACATGAAATCTTTCGAGTGGGATCGTTGCCAGTGCCCCTGGACTGGCTCATGTGCGGGTGACACATGAAATCTTTCGAGCGAGATCGTTGCCGGTGCCCCGGGGCTGACTCTTGTGCGGGTGACACATGAGGTTTTTCGAGTGGGATCATTGCCGGTGCCCCCAGACAGGCTCATGTGCGGGCGACACATGAAATCTTTCGATCGAGATCGTTGCCGGTGCCCCTGGACTGGCTCATGTGCGGGCGACGTGTCTCTGGACTGGCTCATGTGCCAGCGACACATGAAATCTTTCGAGCGGGATCGTTGCCAGTGCCCCTGGACTGGCTCATGTGCGGGCGACACATGCAATCTTTCGAGTGAGACCGTTGCCAGTGCCCCTGGGCTGGCTCTTGTGCAGGTGACACATGAGGTTTTTTCGAGCGAAATCATTGCCGGCGCCCCTGGACTGGCTCATGTGTGGGCGACACATGAAATCTTTCGAGCGGGATCGTTGCCAGTGCCCCTAAACTGGCTCTTGTGCGGGGCCGTCGTAGGATTTTCGAGCGAGATCGTTGCCAGTGCTCCTGGACTGGCTCATGTGCGGGCGACACATGAAATCTTTCAAGCGGGATCGTTGCCAGTGCCCCTGGACTGGCTCATGTGCGAGTGACACATGAAATCTTTTGAGCGGGATCGTTGCCAGTGCCCCTGGACTGGCTCATGTGCAGGCGACACATGAAATCATTCGAGCGAGATCGTTGCCGGTGCCCCTGAACTGGCTATTGGGTGGGTGACACATGAGGTTTTTCGAGCGAGATGAGCGCGGCCGTTGCCAATACCGCCTGACTGGCCTTCGTGCAGGTGACACGTAAAAGCACCCACTACACTCTCTGAGTGGTTGGCGTTAGGAAGGGCATCCAGCTGTAGAAACCCTGCCAAATCAGATTGGAGCCTGGTGTAGCCATCTGGTTTCACCAGTCCTCAGTCAAATCGCCCAACCCATGCTAGCATGGAAAACGGAAGTTAAACGACGACGACGACGATATATATATATATATATATATATATATATATATATGTATGTATGTATGTATGCTATATTTGCCAGCATAAAAGACACCTATTTTCCCAGTATATTTTAAAGAAAATAAAAAAAACTTTGTATGTTTCATCAAACACTAATTGAAAGATATTTTAAAATGGGCTTGTAGGGAAATATTTAGTATTTTGTGCATGTAATGACAATATACTGGAATGAAGTATGAAACCATAAATTCATTGTATATAAACTACATTATACAAATACCATTTATTTATATTGATAATTATAATATGCTTTGCACATTTCTGATGAAGTTGTGCATTGAGCGCACTGTGTGTTTAGAACCATTAAATAATATATATATATATATATATATATATATATATATATAAACATATGTATATATATAAAATTAAACACACATAGATACAAATATATGTGTGTATATATATATATATATATATATTTATATATGCAAATATGTCTTATATAATATTTCAAGAATGAATATTTTTACAGTGGATAAGTATAAATACAACAAGGGTGCATTCTGTGATAATGTTCTCCATAGGAATGGTATGGATCATGAAAATTCCGTTTTCATTTTAAAAGTTATTCACGAATATCTGCATGTGAAAACAAGCTTTTGTTATAATAGCATGCTTGTGTTGATTGTTTGTTGGAAATAATATTTTGCTTAAATTATACAACTTTCTCAACTCTGATAAGGTTTTTCTCCTACCAGGAAGACTCCTACTCCTTCACTGCCATTCAAGGAAAATGGATATTGGAACAATAGTTCCAGTATGTACACTGGTGGGTGTTGTAACACAAGGAAAGCGATATGGGGAAGGTTAATGTTGTGTGTGTGTGTGTGTGTGTGAGAGAGATGTTTTTTTCTCTTCTTTTTGCTTTTCAGAGTTGTTGAGTATGTACATGCTGCATTAGTTTAGACCCAGATCAGCCTTGCTCAATAATCAGATAGACTGGTAATCAAGGCCATTTTAGCATTTTAAGGATATGCTAAGCTACATAATCTAATGTGTCCTATAGATAATTATGATGGTGAAATATGGTTTGAAGTTGCTATTTCTAGCAGGTCAAGTTATCACACAAATAAACCTTGTATAGGAACATGTATACTAACAAAATTATAGTTATTTGTACTTTATTTTATTGATGGAAGGCAAAATCAACCACAAAGCATTTCATCTGATATTCTGACAATTCTGCCAGCTCACAGCCTCCATGTTGGTTTGTTTATATCTCTGTAACTTAATGGTTAGGCCAGGGAGTGATTAATCAACTAAATTTTCAAGCTGGTGCTCCAGCATGGCTATAGTCCAATGATTGAAACAAATATAAAAGATAAAAGATATTCATACTTAAGAAAAAAAAAACGATTGAGTTATTATATAAATCAATATACACAGATCGATAAAATATGTATTGAACAGAGATAAGTGCTGAGGTTCAATATGACAAATGTTTGAAGATGAAGCTCCAGCATGGCTGCAGTACAAAGAGTGAAACCAGTAAAAGAATTCAAAGAATAAAGAATTGGTGTATTGCTTTAGGGCAAACACTCTAGAATAGAGGTAAGCAAGCTCAAAGCAAGCCAACTCTGCAACAGATGTTTCATTTTTGGTGACAGTGTTTCTCACTTCCTTTTGTATTGCTTCTACTGCCATTCAAGGTTTTCATGCAAGAACGAAGAAAACATATTCACTTCAGTGACTTTTATCCTTTATTCCACTTTGACTTGTTTCAGTCACTGGATTGCGATCATACTGGAACACTGCCTTCAAGCTTTGGCTTTTAGCCAATCGTGTCGACCCAAGCACTTATACTTGTACTTTTATTGATCTACATTTGTTGAATCACTGAAATATGCTTTGTGACACCTCATTTGTTTTATACCTTTAAATACACACACACAGTTGTGGAGATGTTGAAAATATCTGGCAAAGTTGATCATTTATTAGTCACCTATGCAGTTTACTCAGGTAGTACAAAAAAGGGTCTTTTCTAAAGACTGACACAGTATTGTCTTCATCATAAAGAAGATGATCGGTGAAGGAGCAATTACTGAGGCAACAAACCTAGAGGCCAAGTTATGAAACTAATGGAATTAGTAATAACATAAATAATTCAGAAGACAGTTATTTAATTGAGATGCAATTTCCCCACCCATCCACCCACCCACCAGGTTCTGGCCTTGTTGTGGTATGGGGGCTTGTGTGCCCCAATAACCCTGAGAGATATGCCAGCAAGAACACTAGTTCCTGGAAGGGCCTCCCATGCTAGGCAGATCAAAGGACAGAGGCCAGACTAATATGGATCACCTCATACTAGAGGTAAAAATGGGTTTGTGGTAGGACAACAACCCCACCTAAAAAAAGGTAAAGTTACAAAAGTATCGATGACAATTCAAAACCAACAAGGCCCAGGAGAAGAAGGTCTTTCCTCAGGGAAACATATGAACATCCTGCATTACACATCAAGCTTGACTTGGAATCCACAAGGGAGACAGAAAGGAAGATGCCTTAAAAAATAACTGGTGGTGGGGTATTGAAGCAGAGCTGGAAAAATAAGGACCCAACTGGAAAGAAGCAGAAAACACAGTTTAATGGGAGAATTGAGCCAGGATGGAGTACCACTTGATGCCCTCTTCCTAGTGAGATAACTGCAGACGCTTTTAACAAAGAACAAGACAGGGAAAGGCTTTTAACAGGATGCTGCACTCTGTAGCTTAGTGGTTGCAAGGAATACTAAATTAAGATGAATGGCTTTGTAAAAGAGCCATAAAAGCCATGTACAGAGATATTGTCAGCCATAAAAGTCATGTACAGAGTTAGCAGGAGTTTCATGCAAGTAAGTGTCCATCAGGGTTAAGTTTTCAACAGTTTTCTGCTTATTGGAGTTCTCTGGGACATTGCAGAGAAGTTAAACCTTTTGTTACTATATTTCTGTTGAAATACACCACCTTTGTTTTAATTAGTTTTGAAAATAATGAACAATTTAGTAAAATAACTAACATTAACATGAAACTTTGATGGAAGGTTTTAATTTAGATACAAACAGGAAATCTGTATCATAGAACCAAGAGTGGTCTCAGTTGGATTGGTATCAAAAGGGTTGAGATTGGCTGTCCATGGTAATTCTATATGCTGTTGTGTTAGTTCACAGCTAAATCTGTTCAAGAATTTGAAAATAAATACCAAATATAGAAGCAAAGCCTAGAATCAAATTTTTAAAGTAAATCTTAGTAAAGACAAACATTTTGATAAGCAATAAAGAAGACAGGGCTCAACTATTTTCTGGGAAAGGGTCATGGGAATAATATTACATTTTTATTGTCCTCTTAAGAATTTTAGTTATTTCAAATATTTTACTTCAGTAACTATGAAAAAGACCCAACTGACAGCAGCATAGACTGTGCAACATAACAACACCAAATTTCTTTTGTCAAGACTAGAATCTGTCCTTCAATACACAGCATCAAACACATTGATATTCTGATTGTTTGCATGATTGATTAGCTACGAGTAAAATTTCTAAGACTGACAATATCTTTAAAGTGATATTCATCTGTCCAAAATTCTTCTACATTGTTCCTCGTTATCCCTTTCTTGCACAAACAGAAAGTTATAAATATTTAATGTAGTTCACAGTTGTTGTATTATTAATAGAGGAGTAAGCATAGATGGGAAGAATTACAGATATATATCAATATAAATAACCAATTTATATGAAAGTGACAGATATAGATGGAACATGTAGTATGAGAGGAACACCTACATATAGAGATAAATTCTTCAATATATTGTTGTCAAACATTGTAGAACTACCATCAGGCAAGATGAATAAATATATTTACCTTTATTTAACAGAAAGAGACTGCACGGCTAATAAGTACATAGTACTTTCCAAATATTTCTATTTATATTATTTCATGGAGAATGAAAATCTACCCTGAATGTCTTCTTGGTTTTAGTTTCAAATTATAGCTGGCTTAGATTTTTTTCATACCCAGTACACTTATTTTGTTTTGTTTTTGTAATGGAATTTGTGGACAGTAGAGCCACTAGTTACAGGTTTGCAACAGGAAAATCGTTAGTTTATTTCATTTTTCATTTCTGACAGAAAGAGTGACAAAAGATTAACTTGATGTGGAATAATATCTGAAGGGACTTAGTTTATAAAGCACTACTTTCATGGTTTTTCTCCCCAATGATTATATACTTTGCTAATATGCATCAACAGAAGATATACGCATATATACATACACACATAGGATAACTATGGACAGTTACTCCAAAACCTCCAGCTTTTTTATACAGATTATTAATTCACATTTATACCAATAATAATTGGTGCACCTGGTTTTGTGAGTAAATGATAACCAACAGTTTGGATATGCTAAGGTTTTCAGAATAAGAAATCAACCAGCTAACTCACACATTACAAATACAACCTGTAGGTGTAGTAGTCAAAATATGCAAGACATTTCCAAAGTTTAAAATGTTAACTTGTTTTTTTTTTATGATATCTACATTCCGATGATGGAGGTTTGTATGTTTGTAAGCAACCAGTTCCTCCCTCAGAAGAAGAATTCAAATAATTAAAAGCAGAAGAAAACTTCACCTGTGTAGGCAGAGATATGACCATGTGGTGGTTAAAGGGTTCATTTCACAACCACATGGTTTGTGAAGTGAACTTCTAAACTGTACAAAGTGACTGCACCAATTTTAATGTGATATTCTTGATAGTTTATTTATGGTATGGTTGAAGAGTTTAACAGCTCTTATCTCATTACTTGTACTACAATACAATATAGAATGACTGCAAAAAAATTAGCACATTCTCATTCAGTAGACTTGAGTGTAAATCAATACTATTCGTAGATATAACTTGATGTATGAAAACAGAGCATGTCATATTGGGTTACAGAAATGATTTTTCATATTACATAATGAAACTTGTTTAATCCATTGACCCCCCTAATGCCTTTTATCTTTTACTTGTTTCAGCCATTGGATGGTAGCCATGCTGGGGCACTGCCTTGAAGGGTTTAGTAGAACAAATTGACCCTAGTACTCACTTTTAGGTTTGGTTCTTATTCGATCATTTTTATTTTGTAGAACTGCTAACTTATGGTGACATAAACAAACCAACACAAGTTATCAAGTACTGAGGGAACAAACAAACAAACACACACACACGCACATTTACTTGTTTCAGTCATTGGACTGTGGCCATTCTGGGGCGCCAGAATTTTAGCTTAAATGAATCAACTCCAGGATTTAATATTTTTTAAAGCCTGGTACTTATTCCCTAGATCTCTCATGTCGAACTACTAAGTTACATGGATATAAACAAACCAACATCTGTTGTCAAGTGGTGGAAAGGATAAACCCAGACACACACACAAATGATGGGCTTCTTTCAGTTTCTCTCTACTAAATCCACTCACAATGTTTTGGTCAACCCAGGGCTATAGTAGAAGACGCCTGCCCAAAGTACCATGCAGATGCAGTGGAACTGAACTTGGAACTATGTGGTTGGGAAACAACCTTTTTACCACATGGCCATGATGACGAGTCCCATAATCTATTGGCACCAAAGGTTATAGTGTCTCTTAGAAAGTCTCTAAATAAAACCCAGAGAAGATTGAAACTTAACACCACTGCAAGCTAATTTTAAAATGGAGATTTTGTTTAGCTCTGGGTCAAACTCAGTTGAACAAACCTATGTTGAAAGGCATTCCAACCATGTCCACCCTGTCTGTGTTTGGTAGTGTAGAGAAACAAATGATATCTTGGACTACATTATTGAATGAATGTCCTTCCTTGGTTTAACCCTTAAGCATTTAAACTGGACATATCCGGCCCAACAATTTTACCTGTTTTATGTTGAAGTTGGCCAGATACAGCCTTTCACACCTACCCTACAATGTCATTCTTAAAATAAACAGTCACATTTTCAAAATCTTGAAGCCACAAGATAGATACTCCATGATTGATTTTAAAAAATGTGGATGAATAAGCATTACATTTGATAAATTAATCTGAATGCCAAAGGGTTAAGGAAGTACAGCAATGCCTCAATATATGAGTTAATTTGTTCCCGGAGACCGCTTGTAAAATGAAAACTCATAACGCAAAGCAATAATTTCCCCATAGTAGCAATGTTATAAATCGTAATTCGTTCTCAGAATATTTTACCTATAAAATTTATAATGCTCATAAATGAATGGCAATAAAACAAATGTAGAATGTTAAAGAATATTTTATGTAAAGCAAAAAGAATGTCAAGATCATTTCTGATAAAAAAATATTATTATAATCGTTTTCTGAATCACTTTTACTCGCACTAGATTCATGCACACCATCACTTGTAGATGTGATCACTGATTCACAAGAACTCATTGACAGATCTGTAGATTTCTTTTTAGAAAACAAATCTAGAGTTGTTTGCTAAGGAAGAAGCTTTTTTTGACTCTCTATAAATTTCTCGGTAACATGCAGAAGCATTTGTTATGGTAGTAGAAGCTTTTACATTTTATTCAAAATTTGGATCTTGAAAAATTTCAGCTCACCATACAAAAGTAGGCTGAAAAATAAAACTCATAAACACGGGGTCTTGTAAAGCTGATCCTCATAAAGTGAGGTATTACTGTATAATAAGATTTTAGGAAGATTTGACTGCAATTTCTTGCACGTCATGGGGCCATGTAGAAGTTCTCTCATTGGCTCAGATAATAAAACACTTGTCAGTTTTAGCAGCTGTAGCATACACCAACAAAGTGTTCTTAGAGTAAACTAAAGTGAAACACTTGAGAGTTATAGAGTTCAACAATTAACACTGTAAAAATCCAATTAACAAGACAAAGAAAAAATGAAAAACTACTGGATTTCTTGCTGGTTAGCCATGCTCTCCAATCCGTTCTATTTTACAACCAAATTAAAATGGAATATAATGTTGAATAAATGAAATTTGTAGACAACTTAACTAACAAACCATTGTTCTCCAGCCATTGTATCTTTTTCTATCTCTCAAATAATTTCCTTAAAATAGATTTGAAATAACTTTGTTGGTTATTTCTGGTGATACACCCTCCAGTTATGAAACTACATTATCTTCATCACCACCACCATCATCATCATCATCATCATCATCATCATCAGCACCACCATCACCACTGCCGTCGTTGCTGCCTCTACCACCACCACCACCATTGTCATCACTGCCACTATTGCTGCAACCTCTGCCACCAGCAGCAACATGGATTTATATAGTTTCATAATAAGTGTGAAATATATTTCAATGAAATAATAGTTTTTTTTTTTTTTTGCTTTTACCTAGATAATAGCTCCGCAATAAAATTTTCAATTTTAAATTTAATGAGTAAAAATTTGTATAATTTGCTTATACTAACTAATTTTTTGGTTAAGTAATTTGTAATTTCAACTAAATTTTGTTTCAAAAATATTTTTAATAACCTGCCCCCACTCCCACTCCACCACATAAATGAAGATAAATAGGAAACAAACATGAAGAAACAATTTATTTGTAATACTCTAAGAAACATCTTGTCGATCTTGTCGTAGTTTATATATCATCATCATCATCACCATTTAATGTCCATGCTAGCATGGGTTGGACAGTTTGACTGGGTTGGCACACTGGAAGGCTGTGCCAGGCTCCAGTCTGATTTGGCATGGTTTTCTACAGCTGGATACCCTTCCTAATGCCAACCACTCTGAGAGTGTAATAGGTGCTTTTATGTGTCACTGGCATGAGTGCCATTTGCATGACACTGGTGTCAGTCATGACTGTGATTTTGCTCAGCTTAATGAGTCTTCTTCTCAAGCATGACATAATGCCAAAAGTCTTGGTCATTGCCTCTGTGAGGCCCACTCAAAAGGAACTCAGCCACCTCACCTCCATGAAGCCCAACATTTGAAAGGAACTCAGCCACTTTGCCTCTATATATACCTTACATCTTTTACTTGTTTCAGTCATCTGATTGTGGCCATGCTAGGGCACCACCTTGAAGGGCTTTTAGTCAAACAATTTTCCTTCATTTGTTTATGCATTTCATGTTATTTGCACCACTGGTGACATCCTGTACCCAGATATGCAAGTATATTATATATATATATATATATATATATATATATATGTACCTCTCTTTAACTATCTCACACAGTCTCTGATGAAGGGATA